>NC_056728.1:509649724-509949724 GCF_019279795.1 Protopterus annectens | reverse complement strand
CAAAAGTTTACTTTCATTAAAGTGAACTTTCGCAGAAGTGAGGCTTCCTATTACAAGTTCGAAGTAGTGAACTTTCATTCTTGTAATAGGAATCATATATATATATATATATATATATATATATATATATATATATATATATATATATCATGAATGTGTTGATTTTGCATACTGCAAAGAATTTTTCTAGATATGAATCACTCTTTTTTCCCCTTCAGTGATGCAGTGGATAGCATTGTTGCCTCACAGCAAGAAGTTCTCTGTTTAGATTCTTAGCTGGGGTATCTTTGTTGCAGAGATTGCATGTCCTCCCTGTGTTTGTGTGGGTTTCTTCCAGGTGCTTCAGTTTCCTCCCACCTTCCAAACCCATGAAATATTTGCACTGTGCAGTGTAAATTAGTCATAGCTGTGAGTGGGTGAGTTAATGTGTGATGTGGAAGAACAACTAACACGAGATGGGGCTAGCCATCTGGCAGTGTAAACCTTGGCACTAGATGACTGTCTATTGAAGTCTGTTGAAGCAACACCCTGAACCCATGTGCAAAATGGGAAAATGGAGTTGTGAATGGATGTCCCATTCCATTTTTGCAAATGAAGCAGTTAATCTTGCAGCTATATTAATGCAATTCTTAGCTTCATGTCTGGCAGTCATTGTGTTGCTCATTCTATATACTTTTTTGCTTACTGTAGATATCTAGATTTTTTTTCATGTGTTTTTGTTTGTAAATCCTGGGATGAGTCTAAAAATGGTCCACAAGGGTCAATATGCTATACCAGTCAAGAAATGTATGCATAAATAAATGAATTAATTAATTGACAAAACACTTTGATCTAATCTTTCCTTGATTAGTGTAAAAGCCCATTGTACCATCTATTCTTTCACAGGTGAGAGCTGGATGCTGAGGGTGGGCCATCATATACATGCAGCATCTCTTTGCAACAGTGATGTCCAGTATAGCAGCTTCTTAGAGCAATGCTTGCATGCATTAACATATGGTGGTCCCTGGCCTCTTGCAACATGGTCATCACCCTTTCCCATGCTGCAGCATATCATACACCTCCCTTCCTATATGTGTCAATATTTCAGCTTGCTGCACTGCCTTTATCCCCCTTACCCAGGATGGTTGAGATAGAGCAGCCAGTCACTATTATCTTCTAACCAGCTTTTCCAGCTTCTGTTATGACATATTGAATACAAATCATATGGGGTGTAATCAGGACTTTATCCTTCATTAGAGAGTGGGTGACCTGTAGATCACATTCTGATTGGAGAGCAAATGTTCTCTAGCAGGGTGTTAATCTATTCATAACACCTGCTGAAAAAGGAGTCTGCCACTTCATGACAGCATATCAAGCTGCCGTGCAGCTTGGACTGAAAATAACCTTACTGCTGCCATTATTGTACACTCCCTAAGCAGCAATGTTGCTGTTTAGCAAGTGTAAATTAAAAAAAAAAGAAAATAAATGTAAAATAAAAGTGCGTGTGTTCATGTGTGTGCGTGTGTGTGTGTGTGTGTGTGTGTGTGTGTGTGTGTGTGTGTGTGTGTGTGTGTGTGTGTGTGTGTGTGTGTGTGTGTGTGTGTGTGTGTGTGTGTGTGTGTGTGTGTGTGTGTGTGTTAATGTTTCTGCCTGCGTGTGTGAGTAAATGCAAGTTTGTGTGCATGGAAACGGAAAAGGTTGTGTGTGAGAGAGACCGACAGAAAGAGTGTTAAGAATGAAAGTGACTGAGCCGTGGCAGCAGCAGCAGGTTTGAATACCTCTCGCCCTCTTAGTTCATGATATGTGGATAAAGCTTAAAATAAAGGGGGATCAAAGGCTCAAAATAAGAACCAGTTCTAAATAGTGCTGTTATAAAATCATAAACTTACCTGAATAACAGGATTTTTGTTAGCATGCATTTTTTGAAGTGCACGTATGAGTGAGTGAGTGAGTGAGTGAGTGAGTGAGTGAGTGAGTGAGTGAGTGAGTGAGTGAGTGAGTGAGTGAGTGTGAGACTGACCACTGTCAGCAGCAGTAAAGAGATTTGCATACTTCTCAACCTCTTAGTTGAACAGATCTGGATAAAGCCTAACATAAAGGGGGGAGCAAAGACTCAGAATTATGAACAGATTTTATTTATTGTTGTTATAAAATTACAAAGTTGGTTAAACAACAGGATTTGTCTTAGCATGAATTTGTTGAAGGAAATAAATTCTGAAACTAAAATGTATGCCATTATTTAATTGCTTCATTCCCCAATGACTGGCAACAAATCAAACATTTTAGAAGTAAGGAACCAACAAAAAAAAAAAAAAAAAAGAAAAAAGAAAGTAAATAACTGGATTTTTTTAATGTTATATTTTGGATGTAAAATGTTTCCTCCAACACCATTTTCATATACTACAGCAAGTTTGAAACATTAGGCAGAGGAACTGTTTCACATAAAAAAATATATAAAATATATAAAAATATATAAAATATATTTCTCAGAAGTTAATAAAAATATATTTGAAGACTATAGCACTGCCTCACTCTATTAGAGAATTTTTACTTGCAAGTATTTAAATAGAACTTTTTAACACCACATAAAATTGCCTTTATTTATAAAAAAGGAAATTTAAAATGTTGGAGGTGTGATGAGCGTTTAGATGCAAATTGGCTTCATATGATTATAGAATGTCAAATGACTGTTCCATTTTGGGTAGAATTTAGAAACTTTGCTAAAGCTTTATGGTAAGTCAATTGTACTATTACAAACTCTTTGATTTTATTTAATGTTCTAATTCCAGTTTCCATACCAAAAACTCAAGTGCCTCTCCTTTGGTCCATTCTGGCCATTAACAGGAAAGTCATCATAATGAATTGGAAAAATAAAAATATCTTCTCTTTTTCTGAATTTATCTACTTAGCAAAAAGTGTATGTAACAAGGAATTTCAAACTTTGTACAACACAACATCAAATATCACACATAACCATCTATCTAGGTAAAAACTTAAAGACTTATTGGAAAAGTTTTAATGGTTTTGTTCAATGTAAATTTTTGTTGTAGACTCTGTATATAGTTTTATTTGTTTAACTTAATTGTTATGTATTGTAAAATTTATTTCATATAGATTTAAAATGCAATAAGGTTTTTTTTTTAAATAATATAGTAATTACAAAAAAAAATAATTAAGTAAAACACAACAATTTTACAGACAGTCCATTCCCTAAGCACGATAATTCCCTCCAGGATGTGTGGTATTGTGGAAATAACACCCTTCTAGGGGTGTGGAGGCCCACCATTTGTGACATTGGGCTTCAGAACACCCCTGGGTGGCATTATTTCCACAATATCACAAACCCTGTTGGGCATTGTTACTTACTTATCATAAACATAAGTTGTTTCTTTATCTTTTAATAACATCAATGTTTCACCCCCAACTTTAGGAGGTAACCTAAGAATGACTGCCAAGAGAATCAAACAGTGCACAAGGAGAAAGAGGGTCATATAAACCAGCACTGCAGGACATTAATTCCTTTATTATTTAATAGGTGGTAACCACATGAGTACATTTATTCAAAATGACCTCTTTCAACAATGGCCCAGATTTACTAGAACTATAAAGGATATATTATAGCAGAAGAGAGATACATTAGCAATTTACAAAGGTTAAATGCATGCATACATACATGGTTAGTAGACACTTTCATAAATATAAGGAACAAAGTATGTGTGTGTGTGTGTGTGTGTGTGTGTGTGTGTGTGTGTGTGTGTGTGTGTGTGTGTGTGTGTGTGTGTGTGTGTGTCTGTGTGTATGAGCGTGCACGCGAGTGCATTATACCTAAAAAAGACAGAAAAAAAAGAAAAGAAATATGCATATAGGCACATATCCTATGTTAGGAATCAATCCACAGGGTTGATGACATCTAAATATTTTCTAGAAACTGGCCTGGTAAAGAAGAGAGAGAGGGATGACCTCAGCTGTTTAATACCTTTTACAAAGCAGGAAATATGTGATATGGAAAAGCAGAAAGAATATGTTAATATTGAATTGGTTTTAATCTTGTTCTTGTCACAAAGAGATTCATTTTATCTTTCTAGTGTGAAACATGATAGAGGGCTTACTTCCGACATGGAGTTTAAATGAAAGAGTGTGTAATGATGCTGAGCTCTAGCTCATACAACAGAGTGCAGATGAAACATTCAAAGTGCTCATTTGTCGAAAACTAAGTGATGCAGCAATGTTTGTTTTTGGGAGACAACAGCATGATTATACATACTTTAAGAAAACATGAAAACAATGCTGCAGGTACCAGGGATAATCTTTGTATTTGATGGATAAGTGTGGCCTTCTCATTTCCTGGGAGAAGAGAAACTATGAGTATTTATTTAGGGCAACATTGTTTTATTTTTTAGCACAAAATCTACCTTAAAAGAAAGGCTGCAATCTATGAATGGATTTCAGGCTCATAGGCTGTGAGATAGTTTTCTGTGGCACATATATTTAGGTGCACATGGCTGAATTGTAATTCAACTACAGAGACAGAGACAAATGGCTGTTGTAAAGTCACTGCAGGCACAGAGAAGCATGCAATGCCATGCCCAGAACTTCAATAACCAAGTGTACTTGGGGAAAATAAAGTCCATATACCCCAAGGCAGCAAGACACAACAGGCAGCATGGCAGCCATCATCAGCAGGATGCTCAGTAGGCATGGCAGTGAAAATGGCATGTATAATGGTTATTGCCTTTAGTTATAGTGTGTGTGGACTTTTACCCCACTCTGTAGTGTGCAGACAACATTGCCCGAAATATATACTGAAGCATAAGTGATCCCCAGCAATATGCAGGATTTCCTCCATGCTGTAGCACATTTCTACATGTTGTGGTTACATAAGAATGTAGTGTATTCCATGCACAATGCACTTAACATTCCCTGCCCTCATGTACTTGGTTATTGAAGCTGTGGGCACAGTGAAGCATGCTTTTTTATGTCCACAGGGAATATGCAACAATTTCACTTAGTCATTTGTCCACAACCAAATGTACTGAAGATAACTGTCTCACTGCCTAGATGGCTGAACCCCTAAGAATAAGCTTGCTTATTTCTCCTGCCACATTAGATTTGAGATCAACTCTAAGGGCATATCAAGGAAGGTTTTAAAAATGTAGTTAGGACATACCTGGCAGAGTATATGCATGAAACCTAAGTATGGTAGAGGAAAGGAATTCATTAACTTTGAAGTGAAGATACGATCTGGTTCTGTCTAGTGGTGTACTCCAGCTTGTTTGTATCAAAGTTAGTGACTTTACTTCTAACATTGATTTGAAGATGCTTGTTCTGATGGCAGTCTCTGAACCAGCCAATAGGACTAACATTCAAGTCTGTTCATTCCATAGTCTTAACCAAAGGTATGATTGTCCTCAGCAAGGACTTTTTAACATCAATAAGGATTACATAAGTGGGAAGGACCTGAAATATGTCTGTCAGAATTTCATATTTTAATATGCAGACTATTGTCCTGGAACTCTTTTATTTCTTGACAATAAGTACACATTTAGTCAGACTCCATATTTGGGTAGGATGATCAAAGATAAAGCTCCTAACTAGCTCATAGGTTAAAGTCTAAAGGTAGATAGGGTAATGCATGAGCTAATAGACAGAGAAGAGGATCCATTAAATGATCCTCCTGAAATGACATATTCTGTACAATTATCTGCTTTTCTTAATTATATTTTGGCATACATGTGCACACACACACACACACACACACACACACACACACACACACACACACACACACACACACACACACACACACACACACACACACACACACACACACACACACGTCTAATATAACATTTCAGGGAAAAAAGTTTCCTAATAAGTATAGGCATCCTCTAGGTTTATATATAATAATTTAATTCAGCATTTCTGAAACCTGGAGCAATAAAGTTCAGTCACATTTTTAAATATTTTGTTCATTTTCAAACCACTTCCGAAGCTTTGAAGCACATCCAAAATGCCTAAGTGTTTTTGTGCTATTAACGGTTACAGAATTGCATTATTAAACTATTTTACTTGATAAAATCCCACTTTTTTGCAAAAGCAAACCTATTAAATTAAATAAGTTATTATTTAGCTGATAATTTCCCCTTATTTAACATACAGGAAGAAACATGCCCTTGTGTTGACTGCTTAAGTGATCTCTTTTATCTTCAGCTCTAGTAGCTACGTGGGTGTTTTATATGCTGAGTTATGCATAAATAAGATGGTATTTAAATGTATTCTCTTTTTACCTTTTTAATATTATAAGACCAAACAGCATGTCATATAATTACTTAATTGGACATCCTGTTGATCTGTTTAACAGTAAAAAGCTTTTGCTTTGCATTTACTTGTTGAAGAATGACTTGAGCATGCTTGTAAAGCATAGGAACTGGTCACCCTTTCCCTGAAATGATATTGCAGAGTACTGACTGACATTCACAATTAATGCATGAACGTTAATCCTACAATAACAGCTTTATAATTAAAACTGTTTCTAATGACATGTTTTGTCATACTTGTTATGAAGTAGTATATAACCGGTAGATGAACAAGTAGCCAAAAGACATAATATTACAAATCATAATACATCCATTCAAAATCATCAGGGGTATCAAATAATTTATTGTTTAGGACAGTGGAGTTACAACTGCACAGTGCAATTCTGTTGTAACAATTGCTGGAGACGTGCACAGATTTTAAAAGAGTACCTTTAATGCTATTTACACATCTTGCAGCATTCTGTGGGCTGCAGTTTACATTTTCATTTATTTTTTAGTGGTAATGCTATTTAAAAATTATACTAACATTCTTCTTGATCAGTGTATTGGCAAAGAGCTGTTATTCCTCATAGCTGTATATATGATATTAGTTCAGAACTAGACTCGATTCTTGAATTGTATTTCAGAAGGAGGGCTTTGTGCAACACCGAGTGGCAAAACTTTTTTATGGTGGGCTGGGATCTCTACTCACAAATGTGTGTGTGCACTTGCACCTGACAATGTATGCACAAGGATGCAACATGTCCTTCCACCTGCTTAGAACAAATACGATGACACATGATTTTGCATCCCCATTCTGCCATTGCTTTTACATACACATATATATGTAAGCATGTGGCATGCGTGTGTGCACACTCACTCACGCACACACACACACACACACACACACACACACACACACACACACACACACACACACACACACACACACACACACACAGTAGCAGTCATTTCTCTTTCTCTGACTTGAGCAGTTTTTGTATTTTACATGAGTGGAGAATAGCAGGTGATCAGAATTATTTGGAATTAATAACCCACCATCATTGGGGTTAGTGGTCTACTGAAATGCCTTATGGGCTGAAGACCAAATAATACAGGCGAAACAATTCCATGAACCGTATTATAAATAAATGTTAACCCCACTAAATTTCCTGGTAACACAGTGTTAAAAAATAAAAACAAAAAGATTTCACATAGTACATAGACATGTTATTTAATATTTATCTTCACAGGATAAGACACTGTTGTGAACATTTAAGGGAAATATAAATTAGGGGCACTGTTTCAACATCAAGTGCTTTAAAATAAGCCAGCTGAAGACACCAGCCTAACATCCGCAGATTAATAGGTTAGTAGAGAGATTTTATTAATGAAACACAGAAACCTATGCCAAGGAATGCTACTGATCAATATGGTTTCTTATCCTACTTACTGTTTACAATCAGTGTGCCACAAGCTTCAGATGAGTTCACTCCTTTGAATAGTAATATGGCAGGCATCAAAGAAGGCTGCTTGATATTGCTAAGGAAACTTGGTAAGAAGAGAAAATTAATTATAAAAGTACCATTCAGCTTCCTATAGTTTGATGAAGTCATTTGTTTGGCTCTTCACTCAGTGTTGTGAGGGGGCATGGATATAGCTGCTAAAGAAATCCAATACAACAATTGGTTTTCTGCAGTAGTTTGAAGGCCATTTTTCCCCTTCATCTGAAGAGCAAAGGGTTGGGATGATATCTAGGGTAGAGGGGCTAGGTGCTAGATATGCCATCTACGGATCTGGGACCATTAAAAGTGAAAGCCAAGTAGTAGAGATTTCCATGGCATATGCTAATGGCTACATAAGCAGATGCAAATGATCAACAGTATGAAAATACGGGCTGCCATGTATGTAAATGAGATAAACCAAGAGGTGGGTAGACTTCAGAAATGTATAAAGAGTGGAGCAAGGAATTCCAATACTTTTGGTGTTGATTGCAACAATATACTCTCATATATGTGGAGCAATTACAGAAAACAATTTTAGAAGTTACTGTAGCAATAGTTAATGAGTATACATAACAAGATATTGTTGCTGCTATGAACCACAGTGGTGTGCATTATTGCTCGCACAGGAACCATATTGTCAGATTGTGGTTAACATTTCATGCATTCCTCTACATGAACATTGTGGACTACTACCTCGTTGATAGGGGCACCATATAGGTTCTGGTAGACATGTGTTGGCCTCATCAGCAGGCTTGCTGGAGTCATGAATTATGTAACATAACTCAGTGGATGGCAAGATTGATGTGGCTTTACACATACTGCCTATGTGGACCATTCAATAGCCATTTGGAGACAAAGTGGGTGGCTCTTAGTCATCTGCCTCAAGAATGCCCTGTACATATCTTGATGCAATTCTGCAGCATATAGGGAAACATATAATTTCCATGTATCATAGAGGAGAGAGAAAAGACCACCCAGGCCATCTAAAATATAGCCCATTTCTGTGAGGTACTGGTGGCTACAGACTGTACACATATTGAAATAAAGGCCTCAAATGGGGACCTGCAAAAAGGTATTAAAACCATAAGAGACATCACACTATTAATTGCCAGGTGGTCTGTAATGCACAGTGTTTCATTTACAATTTGCCTACAGGCAACCCAGGCGGTTATCCCCATGAGTCCCAAATATGGTACACATGAGCTCAGCAAACAGCATGTGAGGATTGACACCTCCCAGGGCCATCTTATTAGTGATGCTGGATATGCCCTAGAGCACTGGCTATTGACACAAATTAGAAATCCATAAATGAGACAGACCAAGGATACAACTTTGCCATTTCACAGACCAGGGTCATTGTGGGGTGTGTATGTGGGCTGCTGAAGGTATGCGTTCACTGCCTGTATATATCAGGTGGTGCACTGTAGAATGACCCTGGTGCATATGCTAAAATCTTTTCATTATGTGCAATGTTACACATCATCATACTTAGGAGACACTTACAGCAAGAGTGACAGTTTTTGGAAGAGCAACTACCAGCACAGCAGCAGAGGAGGCTGAGGCCAAGGAGGAGTCAGTGGAGCATCTACCAGCAAGGTTGAACATTCTAGTTGGTGGTAGGTGCAATAATCCAGAGAACTGGCAAAGAAACAGCAGCTTTTACCCAGCTTCAACCCATACTAGAGCAGATATACTACAGTAAATGTGATGCAAGCAAACCGGATACCAGGCTGTGCTTATCCATACATAGGCTGGTTAATTGGGTCTATGTCAGCTTATTGAATAGTCTATTCAGCGAAAGACTATTCAGCAAACCCACTTAAGTGAAACAACATTTTAGCAAATGATCGTTTTAAAAAATTTTTTCACAGGGGAAAAAAACAGTGGTCCAGCTACCAACCATAAGAAGCACTACACATTTTAAAACTCAGCAAAGTGGGAGGCTCCCCCCCCCCTACACCTCCTCTAACTAAATATACCAACTCAGAGATTGCACTGCAATGGGGAAAGGGTAAATTCATGATGATGGCCAACTACTTCCTTTCCCTGGGAAAAAAAAAAATTGCTGAAATGATAATTCTCTAAAATGACATTTCACTTAAGTGGCTTTGACAAATAGTCATTCACTGAATAGGGTCTTTGATAAAGTGATATAGACCCCTGGCTAAACTGTGCAACATATATAGGTAAACTAAGTAACAAAGAACAAATGGCAGGGCACAGGTATCATCACCTCCACATGTGGAGAGGAAGCACAAAGGGAAATGTGTGAGTGCTTTAGAAACTGTAAAAGTATGACTGCACTATAGGTATAAGGAGAGTGAAAGACGAGTATTGCAAAAGGTTTTGGATGGGCCACTGGCACTGGTTGTATGAGTGTGTGAGGTACTAGTTGATGCAGTGGTTTCTGTCTGTGTATGCTGGAACACAGTCTCAGATGAAGTTGCACCACTGCAGTTAGATCTACTGGACAGGTCCAGAGCATACATAGTGGAAGCTGGGCATCCCGTGTGTGTCCTCCCCCCATAAGAGCTGCCACTATTAGGAGTTGCATAAGTAATACCATAGTCCTTAATTGATGGTGGTGCTCTGTGCGAATGTAAACATTGTTTGTTACTGGATGTGACACTGTTGTGACTGGAACAATCCCAGAAATGCCACTTGCAGGCTGTACTCATCTCTGCAACTGATGCTGCTGTGGAAGTGCTAGCCCTCCATGCGTAATAACATGGCTGTCCAAAGCAATTGTGGTATCCATCTGTGGAGGTAACAGTAGACCAGCTACATGGATGGTGGCTACTCCACGACATTCAAGTATGGGAGGACATTACATGTGGCAGCATGTGATTAAGTCAATTAAAATGGTCACATACTTAGGAGACATACACTCCTGGAGGTAATCCTTCTCATCCTGCATTGTCAGTATCAACTCAGAAATGGCTGGAGTGTTACTTGCCTTTTCCTCAACAATGGCCATACACATATGTTAGGTCACACTCATTTGCAAAGATAGATCAGGGGGAACAGTAGTCTCTGTGCATCCAATGAGCACCAACATGCACCTCAATGTGTTCACCCCCTTGTGTTCATCCCCTGTCCAATGTGGCTTATTGGATACATTGATGATTAGCCCATAGGGATATCACAGATTCCTGATGTCAGTCTCCACAATAACCTGTCCCACTTATCCAGTGTGTGTCTATTGTGTGTCTACTGAAATAGAGATCATGCTCCTGGCCTGCATGGGGATGCATGGGAAACACTTCATGTGTCGAAACACACACACACTACTCCCTTACAGTACCCAGATGATCACCACCATCATTTTTAGAGTTATACAATCCTCCATCATCAGGCAGTATAACTTCCAATGTGGTGGCACCACATGAAGATTCATCTTTAAGACAGGAAAGTACAAAACTCAACATACATTTATCCCTCTGCCTCTTAACATACTCCTGGTGAGATTAATACTGCAGTGTATAAGAAGAGTACTGGAAAATAATGTATCTCATGCAAGTGCCCTTGCTGGTTGTACGGCAGATGTTCCTATTATACCACCAACTAACAGCATTACTAAGATGTGCAGTGAGTAATGGCCCAATGGACAGTAGTCATAGGTTAAAGCAGCTATGTCAATGCCCACCTAAGGCATCTGCAATGGGTATTTCATGGGCATGCTGCAGCTCAGCTCTGATGTTGAATACCATACTAATGGACTGGGAGGAAGGTGTTGAGGCTGTGAAGGAGGCCAGAAACTCCTCCATCTCCATAAGATGTATCTGAACCTACAGTAACACTCCCGTTTGTTTCCTTACCTTGTTGTGCAAGGTGCATAGCCCATTTTTTGCATGACGGGTAATGTTGGCAACCCTACGTTACATCTGTTTACAATTTTGGTCTTGGGCAGTGAATGCATTAATGTCCACCATAAGGATAAGATCCTGCTATGTAGATTGTCAGTAAAGTCAGTCATCGGCATCCTGCCTGAAGATCCATGGATTATGGAGGTGTAGGGCCTGCAGTAGCACCTACTTTTCCACATCAAAGAGCTTGGATTTCTGACTATTTCTGTCAGTGGAGATCCCACTTTTGTCTTAGTTTCTCTTGCGAGACATAGTGCTGTGGGCAGGAAAATATAGTGCCTCCATGGCAGTATTTACTTCTCCTACCTACTCACCTCCTTACTGAATAACTCCTTGCCTGGGGATTCAAGATGGTGGGCATTCTGTGAGTACCATAAGATCACAGCTCATGACTTTATCCAAAAATTCTTAGACATTCAGCCTCTATCTCAATGAACTCTGGCTCAAGGAACTTCTTATAAACTAGTACAATCCAGTTTTTTAGCAAAAATGCAAGGATTTGCTGCCTCCTCACTAGAAGATTCATTTTACTTCTCATCTTATTCCCTAAAAGATCTAATCCATGGAAGTAAGAGGCCTGTTGTACTCCCCAACCTGAAGTTTACCTCCTGTCTGAGATGTCTTCTGATCAGGAAGGTATGGATGCACAAATAACTAAAACAAATTTCTCAGCTATAACATCAAATGAAAAGGATTTGACAATTAAAAGACCAAGAATGGGAAAACAACAAGAAACTCTCAAATCAAATTCTAAAATGAAGTTAGAACAATTTCCTGGCCTGAAAGAATTAAAATCGACACTACAACCCTTACAATTGGCAGTGCAAAACTTTTCTGACCAGCTGTCATCGTTCGGTAACTCTATCAATCAAATTGCCTCTGGAGTGGAATTAACGGAAGCTAAGGATGCTGAAAATGAAATAAAAATTGATAAAATACAAAATCTTTGTGATAAAAATACAAATTACATTCAGGAGCTTCAGCAAAAAGTACTGGATTTAGAAGCGTGCAGTAGACGCAATAATATCCTGATCAGAGGAGTCCTGGAGAGTTATGAACATCCACAATTACAACAAATTGCCAAATACTGGGATTTCTACTAGATTACTCACGTGAAACCAATAAAATAGTGATTGAAAGAGTGCACCGAGCTGCCCTCTCTTCACAAATTCTTAATAAGCTCAGGCAACTCTATGTCAAGATTTTAAACTATCAGGATGTAACTAACATCCTTTCAATGGCTAAAAAAAAGAAAAGTATACATTGGAGGGGCAACACCATAACCTTTTCTTAAGACTAACCCTATTCTATTAAACAAAACAGACAACAGTAAGCACCATTTTGCTCATACCTAATTTTGCAACAAGTAAAATTCGAAATGAGGTACCCGAACACCTTGCTGTTCTAGTACAAAAAATATGCGATTGACTCCATTAAAGAAGCTAAATCAGCTTTCTTACAGGCGTTTAATGAAGTAACTGATTTTTAAGAATAACTGATCAATATATGTCAAAATTGGCAGTTGGATATCAAAATCTTCTGTTATTAAAAGAATAACTGATCAAGATATGTAAGATTTGACAGTTGGATATTAAAATCCTCTGTTATGAATCATAAATAAATAAATAATTAAACTCTGATTGCCATCTTAATTTCCTGAGGATGGAAAGGAACCTTTAAGCCGAAGTCTTGTTGCATCCCAGATATGTGACATCCACCTGAAATTTGAACTTTGAGCCTTGTCTCTGTCTACACTTATTTCCTCATTTTCTGATGCAGATTGTAAATGGTCTAATCATCACTACCATGCAGTTAAATGCACGGAGATAACAGTTCTGCATCTGTACTACCAACGTGGTGTTTTATTCATGGGAGATTCCTTTCCAGACTGTCTTAATAAAAAAGGAATCTCGTTCTTAGTTAACTATGTTTTAACAGGTTAGAGGTGGTGGAATCCAGGTAAGAAACACCTTGCTGTGTGTTAATTTGTTATTTACTCTCATGGCAAACTAATATGGCTCTGACAAACTTACATATTTTCAACCAACAGTTCTGACAGCCATAGTGTATTTGAAAAGTAACTAAGATTGATGACGTTGGCTGATTCAGGATTCAAATGATTAAAGTAAGCTGAGAGGTGAAATGAGAAAGGAGAATCTAAAGAGCACAATAAAAGCTGAGGGGATATAGTTACATTTCCAGTTCGGATCTTTTCTTGTGTGACTCTGACTTTTCACATGTGGATATGGTGTGCTATTGAGCGAAAATAAGATGCTTAACGGTTGCTCCTTGATATTTTATCTTATTATATGGAAGAATAACCTCCTTATTATTGCTGAGTATTAAGTTTGGGTTAATTAAGAGAATTATTACCTTACATAAGGTAGGTAAAATATAATGGCAGTGTTTTTACACACACACACACACACACACACACACACACACACACACACACACACACACACACACACACACACACACACACACACACACACATCTGTGTTACTGCTATAGCTGATTATAATGGTCCAAGTGAGAAACAATAGGTTGAATGGAAACATATTATAATTTTTATTTGTTGCAATTCTCCATAACTAGCTGTTGTTATCTTTTATTTAACAGCAAGAGGGTTCACTATAATTTTAGTGTACGAAAACTATGCCATTGTGAAACAGTATATTGATCCCATTATTTATCTCAAATAATAGAGTTGGATTTTGTGGCTATCTCAAGTTATTGCCTGATTCTAAAGTCTTCTATACCCTCTGTGGTTGCACAGGCAGCTTTATACATCACACATATATCATATTAATTTGCCCTTTAATTTAATGTTCTCTCAGAGGTTGACAATTTAAGTAACACCCATGCGTTCATGAGTTCAGTTGCAAAATATTGATTTTACTAATGGGCTATTTCATTTCTTCTAAATGAGTTGTGATAGTTTATGAGTGTAGATTTAAGGATGCAGATTATGGCTTGCATAGTTAGGCTTTTTAGTGTTTTAAATACCATTGTTTATCTCAATTCAAGAGGTAAGAGATTTCAGCTTGTTTTTGTTTTTTTGTATATTACAACACCTTTCTATCCTAGCCAAGACAAATCTCCCAGTGATAGTGACTTAGCAGTTAAACACAGGTCTAGGGCTGGGGGTTTTAAATGCCATAAGAGTACCTCCCTAATGTCCTGCCTATTTAATCTAATGTGTGTGTGTGATGCCCGTGTCCTGGCCCATCAGTCAAGGAGCCTCAATCCTCACCACTAACACCAGAGAGGGCGTCTCATATAAGAGGAAAGGATAACAAATACACACAGTAAAGTGCAATTTCCCTTAAGAGCACACAGAGATCACAGTCAGTCCAGGGCTGGTCACTCCCTTGCTCTCCAGGTCCCCAATTAGACTCCCCACTGGCACAGCTATAGAGTCCAAATCATAGCTTAGTGGGCAAGCTAAAACCTCTAGCACCCTCTCTGTCCAACCAGTGCTTCATGTCCCTGCTCAAGTAGCTCACACACACACACACACACACACACACACACACACACACACACACACACACACACACACACACACACTTGCACTTTGAGAAGGCTGGCACAGGTTCTCCAGCTGTGCCCCTATTAACCAGACTATGTGGTAGTTCCACTTGTCACCACCCACTAATACTTATCAGCTACTCAAAGGTCCATAAAAGGGTGTCCAGTTATTACTGTGCAATATTAGTATCCAATTGGTTGTTGTTGTATCTTTCGGCTTATCCCGGTTAGGGGTCGCCACAGGGGAACTCCGGTCCGCTAATGTTTGGTAGTGGATTTTTACGTGCCGAGTTACCAGCCCTGACGCACAACCTTCAACAAAGGTATGCCCATTCATGCATGACTCCACACAGAAGATGCTCTAGCTGAGAATCGAACGGGACAGCGTCTTGCTGTGAGGTGACAATGCTACCGCGGCACCACTACCGCGGGTCCCATTAGTATCCATTTGGTAGTTGTGACTAAACAGTCAAGGCTTATTTAGAGTGACTTGAACAGTAAACTCTATAAATATGCAATGTACTCTAGAGCTTAAGTTATCCCTACACAAAACAGCCATGGCTGAAAGGTTTTAAAATATTTAATAATAAATAATTAAAACCACAAGACAGTACTTTCTACTACACAGTGCTAGTCAAGAGTTCATAGACCACACAACAATACTTAAAATAACTCAGTAGTACAGTTTTGACATCACAGAAAAACACTTAGCCTAATCTTTCTAGTTTCTAGCTATTACTAAAAGAAAACACAAGTCTCCGATAACTTACATATGAGCAAGACAGTGCTGTGAGTTGGATGATCAAGACTAAAATGCTTAATGCCTTCTGATTCTCTCTGCTTAAATTGCTATTGCAGTCCTGATTCCCATTACATCATTTTTTCACTTTCCTGGTGTTCCCAGACTGACAGAAACTGCATTTACATTCTTTTACACCTAGGCAGAAACCAGAGCAATAAAGGGCATTTCATATGTAAATTCTGGTCATTAACTTTAGCCTTAAAACAATAGGCAGGAAGCCTTCATCTAGCTTGGCCGGAGCCAAATTGTAAACATCAAAGACAGTCATGAAATAATTTCAATTTCAAAGGACAGTCAAGAAATGCTTGACCTAGCTTTCTTTACAGCAGAGGGCAATGTTGCTATATTGTTTTAAGTTCAACATTTCACAGCATATTCTTTCATTTAAGAAAACAAGCCTGTATTTCAACATTTATATTTACAAAGGACAGAAATTTGTACCAAATTCTATTTGACTAGGCTGGCAGCATTCACCCATCTCTACCAGTTTTCACATCTCCCCCCCCCCCCGGAGAACTCAAGCTAGTTTTTCAAGTGACCCTTGAGAAATGCTACTTGAGAGAGTTAGGTCTACCTTACCCCATTCTCTGTCTTGAGAGCCCATCTGCATTGGCATTGCTAATCCCACTGCAGTGCTGCCCTGACATATCATATGCTTGCAACCCTAGGCTACATCTTAGCAACTTGGCATTTTGCTGGCTGGCTCTTTTTAACCATGTTAGGTGGCTGTGATCTGCCATAACAGTGAATTTTCTTCCATACAGATAAGGGTGAAGTTTCTGCTGTGCTCACACTATGGCTGGACATTCCTTTTCTACAGCTGCATAGCATTCCTCCCTGGGTTGGAGCCTATGACTGAGATAAACCACTGGGTCCTCTTCTGCCTGTGAAGAAATCTGGCTAAGTACAGCCCCCACCCCACGGTTTGAAGCATCCACCTGCGCAACAAATTATTTGCTGTAATCTGGACTGGCTAACACAGGGGGTCCTCCCAAAGCTTCTGTAAGCTTCTGGAATGTCTGCTCACATGCTGGTGTCCACACTACCTTATCTGGCCTGTCCGTCCTTGTCAGGTCTGTGAGGGGAGCAGCTATGGTACTATAACTGGGGATGAACTTTATGTAGTACCCTGCTGTCCCTAAAGATGCCCTCACCTGCTTTTTGGTAACAGTTGCAGGCCATGTATGAATGGCTTCCACTTTGGCAGGTTCTGACCTTATCTTACCACTCCCTACTCTATGTACTAGGTAGGAGACCTCTGCCATACCCACCTGACATTTCCTCGGCTTAATGGTCAGCCCTGCCCTCTGTAGTATGCCCTGCACCTTCCTGACATGCTTTAGGTGCTCTGGCCAGGAATGGCTGTAGATGGCAATATCATCTAGGTAAGCAAGGGCAAATCCTCCTTTTCCTGTTAGGATACGAAGAACCAGCCTCTGGAAAGTCACTGGGGCATTCTTCATCTCAAAGGGCATCTTTGTGAACTCATGCAAGCCAAAAGGAGTCACAAAGGCTGACTTCTCCCTAGCACTGGGAGTCAAGGGAACCTGGCAGTAACCCTTGGTAAGATCAATGGTTGTAAGATACTTAGCCCCACCCAGCTGCTCTAGGGCCTCATCTGTCCTATTCATGGGGTAAGTATCTGACTCTGTGTGACTATTTAATTTCCTGTAGTCCACACAGAACCTGGTGCTGCCACCCTTCTTTGGCACCAGCACCACTGGGGAGGCCCAGGGACTGTTGGACTCTTGAATCACCCCTAGTTCCAACATCACCTGTACCTCCTCCCTCAGAGTCTGTTTGACTCTCTCAGGCACTCTATAAGGAGCCTGCCTAATAAGCCTTTGGGTCCTGTGTCCATCTGGTGCTGCACCAGGTGGGTGTACCCTGGTTTCCCAATGAACAAGTCCCCAAATTCCTGCAACACTGCTCGGATTTCTTGAACCTGGGTAGGAGATAGCTACTGGGACATTGCTACCCCTTCCACTGAGGTGTCAGCCTTAGCCTCACTGAGGAGATCAGTCCCCAGATCTCCCTCAGACTCCTCCTACAATCCACTGCAAATGCTTACCACAAGGGCCTCCCTAGCATGGTAAGGTTTCATCATGTTAACATGGTACAATTTGTGCCCCTGCCATCTGCCTAGCAGTTCCACCATGTAGTTAACATCACTTACCATTCTTACCATCTTGTAGGGACCCTCCCAAGCTGCTTGCATCTTATTACTTCTGACAGGAATGAGAACCATTACCTGCTACCCCATAGCATACTCTCTAGCTAAAGCATTCCTGTCATACCACACCTTTTTTGTTGTTGGGCTTCTGACAGGTTCTCCTGAGCCTAGCCCATGAGTACCCTGAGCCTTGTCCTGAGGTTTAGGACATATGCCAAAACATACTCCTTGTGAGGCTTGCACTCACCTTCCCACTCATCTCGAATTAAATCTAGAGGTCTGCTCACCCTATGCCCATACAGCAATTCAAAGGGTGAAAAACCTGTGGATTCCTGGGGAACCTCTCTGTAAGCAAATAACAGATGAGGCAAATATTTGTCCCACTCCCTTTTAAACTGATCTGCAAATGCCCATAGCATGGACTTGATTGTAAAGTTTAACTTCTCAACAAGACCATTAGTCAGGGGATGGTAGGGGGTGGTCTTCATGTGCTTCACCCCACAGGACATCCACAGACAATCCAGCAGGTCTGACATGAAATTGGCACCTCTGTCAGTCAGTGTTTCTTTTGGGAAACCTACCCTGCTGAAAATCTCTAACAAAGGATTTGCCACCTTCTCTGCTGCAATGGAGGACAAAGCCACTGCCTCAGGGTATTGTGTAGCATAATCTACTACCACTAGGATATACTTTTTCCCTGTGGAACTTGGGGTACTCATATGACCCACAATATCCATAGCTACCCTCTGAAATGGCTCCTCAATCACAGGCAAATGCATCAAAGGAACTATCACCTTGTCTCCTGCCTTACCTACCTTTTGGCACTGCTCACAGGTCCTGCAGTACCCTGTGACATCTCTGGAAATTCCAGGCCAATAGAAGTTCTGCATAATACGCCTCTTTGTACATTTTTTGCCCATATAACCTGCAAAGGGAATATAATGGGCTATGGCTAGAAGCACCAGATGGTAGGCTCTAAGCACTATCAACTGCTGTACTCTCTCACCTTCTAGCTCTCCCTCAGGGGTCCACTCTCTGTATAGTTACCCTTTGTCCCAGTATACAGATTCCCCTTTTCCTTGAGAATCAGGTGCCTCCCTAGCTACCCGCGTCAGGCCTTGTAATGTAGTGTCTGAGAGCTGAGCCTGTCTCAACTCTCTCCTTGTAACACTTCCCAGCTCTCCTTCCACAGGAAGTCTGGCATCCTCTGACAGTGGTGCCTCACTGTCAGCCTGGGTACTACTACTCACCTTTACCTTTGCAGCCACTATGCCCAAGGGGACATCAGTACCCACAAGCAGCTGTGGCTCACATTCAGTCTCACTGCTACAGAGTAGCTTCCTCCCTGAAGTAACCAGTTCAGCAGTCCTCGCTGCAAGTATGGAGTCTGTCTGGGTCTCCCCTAGGCTACCAGACCCACATGCTTGTCTCCAAGCCTGACTGCGTGTAACTGCACAAGCACAGGGTACTGCGCTATCAAAATCATTCCCTATCAGGACATCTGCAGGTATATCCTCAAACACACTTACTTGCTGGCTTCCTTTTCCACACTCCCAGTCAAGGTGAACCCCATCCAAAGGTATTTGGAATGGGATCCCTCCTAAAGCCTTGACTGGAGTAGACTGCCCAGGCAAGTAGTGCTCCTCTGTGACCATAGCAGGCTTTACAATGGTTATATCAGAGACTGTGTCTCTCTTGGCAATGACCTTTTTGCCATTCACTACAATAGGATATAGCTACTAGTGGTAGTTTGGTATCTTTTTTGTCCCAAGACAACCTACTATTGACATTTTGTCTTTCCCACTTACTGGCTCCCTCATCTTTGGTTCCCCACCTTGCCTCCGTGGACACTTGTATGTCACATGGCCCCACTGGTTGCATTCAAAACATTTAACCCTAGCTCCTGGAAGTGTACCTGGACTAGTGGATTCCCCTGCTACTGGCAGATTCTATTGTGGCAGTATGTGCTGCCCACCATGGCTTCCTTTAGACCCATGAGCAGTTCTGGGGGTCCCCTTCCTGTGCAGGGCTGCCCTGCTTGCCAGGTATAGGTCTCCCTTCTTCCCCAACTCATCTGAAGTAGCACATTATCTATCAGCTAACCAGATCCTCATGTCTTCAGGCAAAGTGCTAAGGGCTTGTTCCCTCACCAAAAGGTCTGCAAGCCCTTTAAAAGTGGTGACCTGACATCCACTCACCCACCTATAGAAATAAGTGCTCAATTCAGCAACATATTCACACACACTTTCATCTGCTTTGCTTTTATGCTCACAAAACTTTTTCCTATATGTTCCAGTTGTTAGCTTAAAAAACTCTAATAGACAATTCTTTACAGTAGTATAATCAAAACAAGCAATGTCAGACATTTTAGATAATACAGTTACAGCTTTACCATGGAGTAAGGGGGTCAGGAACTGTAACCAGAGCCCTTGGTCAACTTTGTACTGTTTACATACCCTCTCAAACATATGAATGAAACTATCAAAATTATCCCCCTCTTTAAACTGCTGAAGAAATTGACTGACCTTTTGTGCTTCTGGGGTACAGTTACTTCCTTCCCCATTACCTCCATGACTCTGACAAAGAGTCAGCATCTCCTTCTCATGCTGCCTCTGCCTCTGTTTTTCTTCAGCTTATAGGCATAGCAGTTTCTCATTCTCCTCACTCTCTAAACACCTGAGTCTCTCAGCTGCTTCTAATTCCACACGCCTGGCCTCCAACTCAAGTCTCTTTTGCTCCATCTGGATTTTTAAGTCCACTGCAGAAAGGTTGAGCTGTCCATTCTCTGAGGGTATTATATCTCCACTGCCAGTCTGATTGTCCTCCTGGTTGCTGTTTTCTGATGCAGCTGTAACCAAGGCTATGATCAGATCTGCCTTAGTCAGGTTCCCATGCACCAGTCCCCTAGCCTGGCACATCTCTGCCAGCTGGCTCCTTGTCAGCTTTCTATACTCTTCTGCTGACATGCTGCCTGCTCACCTTGACTAACTAAGATAAGAAAAGAAATAAAACAATTGTGATCTGAACTCTGAGTATTCACTGAGTGGCTGTTTTAGAATACAAAACACCTTCAAAGCTCACTGTACACAAGCTACAGAATGTATTCTACCCACACAACTACAAGCCAATTAGTATTTGCCAACTAATTAATATGTGATGTGGATATCGCACCACTGCCAAACAATTAATATGTGACGCTTGTGTCTTGGCCCAGCAATCAAGGAGCCTCAGTCCTCACCATTAACACCAGAGAGGGTGTCTCATATATGAGGAAAGAATAACATATACACACACTAAAGTGCAATTTCCTTTAAGAGCACGCAGAGATCACAGTCAGTCCGGGGCTGGTCGATCCCTTGCTCTCCAGGTCCCCAAAAAGACTCCTCACTGGCATAGCTATAGGGTCCAGATCTCAGCTTAGTGGGCAAGCTAAAACCTTTAGCACCCTCTCTGTCCAACCAGTGCTTCATGTCCCTGCCCAAGTAGCTCGCACACACACACACACACACACACACACACACACACTTTGAGAAGAGTTTATACAACCACACAGACACCCCTGGGGAAGGATGGCACAGGTTCTCCAGCTGTGCCTCTATTACCCAGACTATACGGTAGTTCCACTTGCCCCACCCACTAATACTTATCAGCTACTTAAATGCCCTTAAAAGGGATGTCAAATTATTACTGTGCAATATTATTATCCAATTGGTAGTTGTGACTAAACAGTCAAAGCTTATTTAAAGTGACTTAGACTCTATAACTATGCAATGTACTCTAGAGCTTAAATTATCTCTACAAAGCCAGACACAGATGAATGGTTTTAATATATTTAATAATAAATAATTAAAACCACAAGACAATACTTTCTACTACACAGTGCTAGTCAAAAGTTCAGAGGTCCCACAGAAATACTTAACTCAGTAGTACAGTTCTGACATCACAGAAAAATACTTAGTCTAATCTTTCTAGTTTCTAGCTATTTCTAAAAGAAAACACAAGTCTAAGATAACTTGCATATGAGCAAGACAATGCTGTGAGTTGGATGATCAAGACAGAAATGCTTAATGCCTTCTGATTCTCTCTGTTTAAATTGCTATTGCAGTCCTGATTCCTACTACATCATTTTTTACACTTTCCTGGTGTTCCCAGGCTGACAGAAACTGCATTTACATTCTTTTACACCTAGGTAGAAACCAAAGCAATAAAGGATATTCCACATGTAAATTCTGGTCATTAAAGTTAGTCTTAAAACAATAGGCAGGAAGCCTTCATCTAGCCCGGCCAGAGTCCAATTGTAAACATCAAAGACAATCATGAAATAATTTCAATTTCAAAGGACAGACAAGAAATGATTGACTTAGCTTTCTTTACAGCAGAGGGCAATGTTGCTACATTGTTTTCAGTTTAACATTTCACAGCATATTCTTTCATTTAAGAAAACAAGCCTGTATTTCAATATTTATATTTACAAATGACAGAATTAGGTACCAAATTCTATTTTACTAGGCTGGCAGCGTTCACCCATCTCTACCAGTCTTCACAGTGTGTTTATGGGGAAATAAGCTATTACCATCTTCAAAAAATAAGAGGCCTAGAGCAAATTAGAAAGTTGGGTATCTGCCAGTATTTAAGCTAGCTAGTATAAGAGATTTATCAATGTTGATTATTGATTCATGGAATGATGGGGGTATCAAAGACACTAAAAAATAAAACTATTATTACATCTACTTTAGAAATCATTAGCAGGGATATTTTTTATCCAGGAAACCCATATGACACCTGATAACTGGGAGCCAGTCAAGAAGAGAAAATGGATAATAGCAATTATTGCTTCAGGTAATAAAACCAACAGCTGTTGGGTGGCAGTTATAATTAAAAACTCATTTAAGGAACAAATTACACATTATGATTCAAAGAGTAATGGCAGATGGTTTTAGTTTACAACAAAACCCTAATTTTAATAAACTAATTCTGTTTCTGAATGTCTACAGTCTCTGTATAAAACAACATTTTAAGAATTTTAAGAATTTTAATATGTCCTTACACAATGGGCAGGATTCACGAAGGCTTGCATGGAGTCTAAGAGTAGTGTAAGACTCCATGAAGCCTTCACGATCCAGGAACAGACCTAAATTCCGTGTAAGAGACCAGCTAAAACGTCTCTTACACGGAGTGGGCGTGGATATGCTAATCACCTCACTTGCAGCCGAAAGGCATGCAAATGAGGTAGATTAGCGATCCAGGAAGCCCAAAGCAGCCCGTGTAAGAGCCGTTTTAGCTGCAGAAATGTACTCAGTTGACAACTGAGTACGTTTCTGCAAAAAACACAATGGAGCCATATCAGCTCCAAATAAAGGGTGCATATGTGTCAGGCAGCATGCCAATGGCCAAATATGTGGCCATTGGCAAGGTACCCCGATGCAAATATGAAAAATAAAAGATGTTAAAATGCAGCGCAGCCCAGCCCAAACGGGCTGCGCTGTATAAAATTAAAAATGAAGGTTATAAACCCACAAATGTGGGTTTTATGCAATACATGGATTTACAATACAGGGACCAGCAGACCAAAAACAACATGGCCACCGTTTAGTGGTTGCTAAGGGGGGAAGCTGAGTCTAAGACATGTAACTAAGCATTAGTAGGCAATCTGATGCAAATGAGTGTTAGGATACTGAATTCCACTGTCACATATCAAATGTGCACATTCTGAGTAGTGTAAGAGATACATAAGGGGGGGAATAGAGTAGGAGATAGGTGACATCACAGGGGGGAAATGGTAGAAAGAAATGCAGTTCATTGGAGGTCAATGTTACATGACAGATGTCAGACACATATCATGGAAAGAGGGGTGCCACAAGATAAGCATGGAAAAGTCAAGAAATGGAAGATGTACACTGTTGCTTACACCAAAGTTTCTTGCTGGGCGTGCATGCGCACGTGTGCGCACCATGAATCGCGAGTAGGACAGTGTGCACGCGTGTAAGGCAGACTGAGCATGTGGGAGCCTGTTGGCAGACTTGTAAGACTGTTTGCGCTAGTGTGCACGCGTGTAAGGCAGACTGGGCATGTGGGAGCCTGTTGGCAGACTTGTAAGACTGTTTGCGCTGGTGTGCACGCGTTTTAACCCAAATAAGCAGATTCTGAACCGTGTAAGCCTGTGTGCGTGTGTGTAAGCCACTGTGAGCGTGTTTCTGCTGGTATGCGCATTGCTCCCCCCTGAGGAAACAGAAAGGAAAAAGGAAGCAACAGAATTAGTAGGAAGCTAGCAGGGAATACTGCTGGAACTAGCAGGTGAAAACAATTAGATGCAGGCAATTACACAGGCAGAATAGTAGCTCAGCCAAGCACTTAAAACTCTGCAAACAGCAGTGCAGGATGTTTCTTTCAAGAGACACTGCAAGACAGGAGTAAGCTATTAGAAGTGAAAACTGAAAAAGCTGAACTCAGAGCAGAAATGCTAGGGGCTGCCATAGCTGTCATAAGAAGATATAGGCTACTTGCTGAGGGTGGTGACAATGCAAATGGTGCCAGACAACCCACAGGGGGGAGACGGAGAAGAGTGTACAGGCCCAGGGTCACCTACCATGGATTACATAAGCTGGAGATAGCAGAGCGCTATAGAGTGGACAGAGACCTCATGCAGCAAATTGTCGAGCTGTGCAGGCCACGCCTCACACACAGAACCAACAGAGGGGAACCCATCCCAGACAAAACCAAGGTATGTGTTGGCCTAAGAATACTAGCAACAGGTACCTTCCAGAGAGCAACTGGTGATATGATGGGGATATCACAGGCATCAGCCTCCGGGGTACTGCACCAGTTCCTGGATGCCATGTCAGCACATGTCAGTGATCATGTATATTTCCCCAATGCCAGTGAGGTATTGGCCAGCAATATGCGTCTCTTCCAGCAAATAGCGGAATACCCTGAGGTAGTGGGTGCAATAGACTGCACGCACATACACATCAAAGCACCAGCTGGTGAGCGGGGTAGGGCCTACATTAACCACAAGGGCTTCCTCTCCATCAACTGCCAGGTCATGTGTGATGCCCAGGGCATAATAATGAATGTGTGTGTGCTGGCTGCCCTGGGAGCTACCATGATTCCCATATCTGGCATTTGACGCAGCTGTACCAGACATTTGCCAATGGGGACATCCCACATGGACACCTCATGGGGGATGCAGGTTATGCACTGGAGCCATGGCTGATGACACCCATCAGAAATGCACACACACCTGAACAGGAATGCCATAATGAGGCACACGCACAAACACGTAATGTAATAGAGCGTGTGTTTGGGATGCTCAAGTCACGGTTCCGGTGTCTGGACACATCTGGTGGAGCCTTGCAGTACTCACCAACTACATGTACCCAAATAGTCATGTTATGTGTTATGCTACATAATATGATCTTGCGAAAACAGCTGCAGCAGGACCAGCACAGGGCTGGGCCAAACAGCCCCCCACCATTGCCAAGGCCATCACAGGCAGAGCGTGACTTGGAGGAGGAACAACCTCAGCCTGCCCCAGTAGGCAGAAGGAGGCGTGCCCAGTATGCCCTGGCCTTGGCAAAGAGGCAATGCATAGCACATACACTGGCTCAGTAGGAACCCTGGGAATGATACCCCTCTCTGACCCACTCATATAATAACAGGGATGCCTAAAATGACATAACCTGCTCTCAAACATGTACAGGGAGTGTAGTATGTGCATCCGACAGAGGCAGCCCTGCAGCACCACCTGAGGCATGAATGCCATGTGTTAAGCAATGTAACAACATGTAGTATATGCACACTTGATGACCCTGACTAACATCCTACTGTCACCAAGCATGATGCCACAATATGACGATGAGATGATCAATTGCAATAAATGGCTGAAGTATTGCAGTTAGTCAAAGGGGATCCAATGTGTGCCAGCCTGGGATGACATGCTGAGCATGACATGATGCTCCACCTGCTAGGGGTGGTGTGCACCTATCAGTCCAGGCCTTATGGATACTGGCAAAGGCTGTTGTTACCCACAGTGTGCTCTGAATAGGTAAGGCTCAAAACACAAACCCAACTCCATAGGTATCACAAGGGATAAGAACCTAGATGTAATGCTACCCAATGCCAGAAGTCTAAGCAGCAAGATGCATGCAGTCTAAACTCCCCCAGTATGGGGAATGTTGACATCTGTCCTGTAACAGAAAACTGGGTCAAGGCTCACAACAGCACCCTAACACTACCAGGTTACACCTCATACTGTGCTGTACAGCCTCAAAACATTTAACAAGCTACAAAAGGAGGGTGACGAGCAATAATTGTCAAGGATAACCACACCCGCATGTTGGTACCAAAACAAGAAGCAGCATGGACTAGCCATGGTCAAGTAACAGTGGCTAAAACTGCCTCCCAGTTTATAGCCTGCTGCAGACTACTGTTCTAACACCAGGAACTGCACCTGGCCTGTGTTGGAATACATGAATATATCAAGCCCTCCAAACCACATTATATTGTGTGACTGAAAAGACCCAGACATAGACTGGGAGCATTATACTAGCTCCAACACTGTAGGACAAAAGTTCCTAGAATCCATAAACCAAAATGCCCAGGAACAACGTACCACTCCCACAAGAGGGGTAAGCATACTGGATGTGATAATCAGCAACATGGGTACTGGATGGCAGGATGAGAAGTGTATCCCTCACTAGTAAGACCAGACCATAGAGTAATCACACTGGATACACACATCCTGACCACAGTCCCTGGCCAGAAAACCACAGTGAAAAACATGTGTAAAGCAAAAGTTGCACTCCTCCAAACTGATGTGGAATCCATTAAAGGTCCTGTGCAGGTGCAAAATATGTGCCACACCTCAGAGCCTGTTATACAAGCATTCCATGAACACTGCCAGGAATGCTTGGATTATGCAACCCAAATAAAACCAAGACACAATGCCATACTCGCAGGCATCTGGCATGGTGGACTCCAGCCATTACCAAACCATGCAAGAGAATGAGGAAGCTACTACAAGATAGAGCAAACATAAAAAGGGAAGTAATCACTGATCAGTAGTATGGCAATAAAATATGTCCACACATACAATCCACTAAGGCCAGCTACAACAAGTTGAATCTGTGAATCTTGAGGCAATGTTACACCTGCCCCAAGTACACAGACAACCCTGAACTCCCCCCAAGAAATACAAATATATGTGAGAGATGCAACCAATTATCGAAACCGGAGGCTGAGCTCCCTCAACTCAGTACTGTCAAAACTAGTCAGGAGGAGAAGGTAACCACACACACCACAAACCCAGTCCCACATAGACCTATCACAACTGCAAACCAAAGACATAAACACAGAAAAACGTTCCCAGAGGCCCTAATTACAAAAACACCACACCAACAGAGGCCTCCAAAGCAAACACCCAAGCAAACACAACCTCCAAATGTAGCACATGCAACACATAGTACACAAAGCTGGTGTGCCAAACAGTCACAGGCCAGAAGGAGAAACAACATGCCTGATACAGATGTAATAGGTGACTCTATAGTCAGACACACTGCTGTCCCACTCACCAGACTGAACAAGGGAAAGGGTACAGTAAGCTGCCTGTAGGCTGCTACAATATGCCACATAACACAAATACGCAGGTCACCCCAAAGCAAGTAGAAATATGATGCAGTCATTGTCCATGCTGGCGTGAATGACTTGAGATGTACCTCCCCGGACTACATGAAAAGAGACATAGATGAGCTCTCCGATTATGTAGTCCAGGCCGGTATGACACTGACCGTTTGCAGCATCCTACCCTCACCAAGAATGATGCTACAGTACAAACACAGAATGATCAGCTTTAACAAGTGGCACAATTACTGGTGTCATTCCAAGGGGATCCAATGTCTGTCTGCTTGGGATATCATGCTTGACAAGCCACGCTGCTGTTCCAGGGATGGCTCGCACCTGTTACCCCTGGGCGTCTGGATATTGGATAAGGCTTTTGCCACCTCCATAGAGCCTTTCATAGGCAAGGCTGAAAAGACTAACCCACCACCCTAGAAAACATAAGTGGAAAGAAACATAAGGGTAATGCTGACCAATGCCAGACATGTAAACCTCAATATGCATGCTCCTGAGGCCCTCCCCAGTATGGAGAACATTGATGTCCGTGCAGTGACAAACCTGCAGCAAGCCTCCTGACAGCACACCAGCACTACCAGGTTATACCTCATATCATGCGTTATGGCCCCAAAACCTGGACCAAAACATAAAAGGAGGGGGAGTATACATATTCAGCACAGACACCCATACATCCAGGTAACTGACAATGCACGAAGCATCGGAGACCACCCATGTGCAACTAACCATAGGCAAAACTGCTGTACAGTCTGTAGCATGCTACAGACCACACTCTCACACACAGGAATCCCACCCAGCCGTCCTGAAGACACTGGACAGTATGAATGTCTCACCAAATACCAAACAAGGTACTCACAAATTACCACATAGGTGGTAAACCTTTATGTATGGAAGGAGTAATCAGGGACCTAGGGACACAAGTGGACAGTAACCTGTTATGTGACACTCACATTGCCAACATGGCTAGGAAGACTGTCTATATTGGACACCGTATCATGAAAAGATTCACATCTATGTCAACATCGGTCATTGTGTCCCTATACTGTTCTCTTATCAGACCCATAATCTAGTACAATACCTCATTTGGGATGTACCTTACCTGACACATGCAGCAGTTAGAAAGACCTCAAAGGTACCTCACCAAGAGGATAAAGGGTCTCAAATATATGTCATATGCTGTCTGGCTGTAGACACCCCAGCTGAATGCAGTCACATACTGCCTACACAGAGGCGTTGTATGCCTGTTGTACAAGGCCATGTCCAACACAGGAGTAATGGGCATGCTCCACCCCAGAAAACCCAAAGCCATCGGAGCTGTGAGAGTGAGAGATGTCAACCTCAACACATAATGAAATAGGATGTGCTGGAGGGACAGATACATAACCCAGAGGCTCCCTACGCCCTGGAACAGAATCCCACTCCATGTTAGGCAGAGCCCCTCACTTACACTCTTCAACAGGAATCTTGCCAAGTGGATGGATGATCGTAGATGTACACTGGGGGTCTTCACTGTGTCACGTCCAGACAGAGGCATAGTAAAGTAAATCATAAATGGCCATAATATTCACATAGCAAGGGGTGGCGAAAGCCACACACACTCTGGCTAGGCTTTTAAATGCCCTAGGGTGGATAGCCTATGAACCTATGAAGATACAAATTGTACAGGACACTAAGGATAATCACAAGGCTTTCTTCACTGATGGTAGGAGCCTTGTTGGGAATTCACAGATATGCTTTGAATCACTCAAATATTACAAACAACATACCAAACACACACACATATTGCCAACATCCATCCTGACAGGTGCAGTGCAAACACCCCCCCCCCCACCAGAATGCAAAATATCTATCCCAGCAGACTGCTGGCCCCCTGACATTGCAGATGCTGAGGTAACAGCCAGCATCTACAAAGAAAAACACACAGCAGCAATGGTATGAGATGGTGTCCTGGGCTGAGTCCAACATGGACTCCAAGAAGAATGGAATGCCAAATCACACTACTGCTCAATGTCAGCCTTACCACAGGATATGTACCCAAAGAGCAGTGTACAACAACAGTGGTCCTTCTCAACAAAGGTGTTGCCTGAATGGATACTGCAAACTACCACCCCAGAATCCTGACAAGCTTGGTCTGCACAGTTTTGGAACGGATCAGCATGTACAGCAGACATAAAGATATTGGGGACCTACTGACACCGGACCCTAGTCAGTGTGGCTATCTTAAGTGCAGATCCTGCCCCTTAAACATGTTTGACTCATTTGAAACAGTCATAAGGTAATTGATGAGGGCAATGTGGTCCACACAGCGTAGCTGGACCTTGCAAAGTCTTCCATACAATACCCCATGTGTTAATTATAGATAAGCTCACCAGCTTAAATATAAACCCCTATGTCAGTAGAGGGGTTGCAACCAGACCAAGGACAGAACTGACATGGTCAGACATGCTGCAGCCATGTCAGACTACAAACCAGATATAACTGGCATCCCACAAGGCTTGGTCCTGGGACCTCCCTCGTTTGGTATATATGTCCCATAGCTACAGGCCAACATGGAAGGACTGTGTCTGAACATGTTTGCAGAGGACTACAAATTGGCCACCATATCTGACCCTCCAGCTGACACAAGCATCCCACAAAAGGGTCACAACTAGTGCCATAGCCATGTCAGCAAGCTAATTGCAGAAAAGTGTATAGTCAACCCCTGTGGATATTCAGTAAGTGCCCACCAATTACCACATAGGTGTTAACCCATTAAGTACTTAACATGTAATGAGATACCTGGGGACACAAAGTTGATAGATATCCTGCATTGGACAAGCATGTGGCTGTAGTGGTTACAGAAACATACCATATACCCACCTAATCATGAAGGTTGTCAGATCTACATAAGGGAGGTCATTGTGGCTCTGTAGTCATCCTTCATCAGCGTTACAATTGACTACAATAGCCCCTGTGGGATGTACCTCAGCAGACACCTCCATCAACTGTAAAGTCCCCAAAAGTACCTCACCAGGAGTATCAAAGAGCTTGAACAGATGCCATGTGTTGCCTGATTAAACAAACTGCAGCTCCACACACTGCCATACTACCCACCCAGAGGCAAACTTTTCCTGATGTATAAAGCCATGTCCAAGCTGGAATCAATGAACATGCTGCACCTTGTACAATCTGAATGGCAGTGAGCTATGCACATGACAGACCTGAACCCCAGCACTGACATACATAGGACAAGCTGTACTGAATGATCCATAACACAGAAGCCACCCCCACTCTTGAGTAAACTCCCAGTACAGGTTAGCCAGAGAGTCACTCATCGACTCTCCTCAAGAGGAATCTTGATGAGTGGATGGGAGATGGTAGGTTTACCCTGGGTATCACTGTTATGTCACGGGTAGACGGAGGCACAGTATACTAACCATGACATATGTCATGGCAAACTCCACATACAATGTGTGTCAAAGGACAAACACACTCTCCGAATAGCATTACAAATGGCCTAGGGCACATCACTAGTGTTTGCCAATGTACACCTATGTTGTGGAATACACTACCAATGTTGGACAAGCCTGGTTTAAGTAGTTCATATCTGAACATAATGCAACATGGTCAGATGTGCACAAGTGGCCCCTAACCAGGCTGTTGTGCTCACTATGAAAATGTAAAGCAGTGATAGGACTAAAGCCCAGGATACTGCCCACCACAGTGAAAGTACTGAACCAGTACACTATACGGTACTACAGTATTAGGTCAGTATGAAAGGATGTTGACAACTGTATGCAAAGTATCCCATGCAAACCCTGCAGGCACAGTATAATCCCTGTTGTGTTCAGACACAAAGCAGTTGGACAGTAACTACACAACATGACACACAACACACAACCATAAACATGAGATATTGTTGAAGTTCACACTCATCCACAAATGTGGTGGGCTGCAGAGTTCAACATATGGAAAGCTCACACTGGGCATGCTCACACGCTTTGATAAATGAGACATATGTCAGACAACATGCCATGGAAAGCCTGAACTGGGCATGCTCACACACTTAGGCCAAATCTCAGTTTAGCAGTTGGCCACACATATCTGGTATTTGTACGTGTTATTTCAGGAACCAACCACATTACAGCAATCTGCCCAGTGCACACAGTTAAATGACTACAGAGACATACGTGATATAGTGGATCCCTCTCATATTCAAACATCTTCCACAGATACACAAGTTGTTCATAGAAATGGAATGCTATGGCAATAAAGACCTGCAAACAGTCTATCAGCAACAAATATTGTGCATTTGACAATTAAACATATGAGTGTAGAGGCCAACACTAGGCTGTTTGCCCTAGGGAATGACAGCTTAGCCAGAGTGTGCTTGGCGTCTGCCTCCCAGTACAGTAGGCTACTATGCCACTGTAAAGTAGGTCACATAAGGCACCATGTGAGGCTAGTGTGCTGTGCCTCTGTCAAGCAGGGACACAGTGGAGATCCCAGGGGTTGAATTTGCTAAGCCACATCCATGTTGTTGGTGTGTGCTGGAAGAGGGTTGGTGAGGACCTCTAACAGTAAGTGGGCATCAATAACAGACTGAGGGGAGCCTTATCTGCATTGTCTGGACAATTTCACTGTCAACACTTTGTCGTGATGATTATGAGGGATTGAAGTGTCGTGCCAGTACTGTTCAGAGATGTTCTCCCTCTGTGGGTTACTGCTCTGCAATGTATTAGCTCACTCTGTCTGTTGGACAGCCCATATATGGCTGGTGTACACCTGACAGGTGTCCTGTTGTGGAGCAGTCATGGGTATATTTGGGATAGCATGATCAATGCAAACCTTCCACATGCTCATAGAATGCAACTGTCAAGGATTATGCAGAGTGGCCTGTATAGTCCCCCAGCATGAGTCCTTTGAAGTCTTCCACCCCAGTCTTCAGAAGTGTAAAGTCTGCTTTTGATAAATACACTTTGTTTGCAGTGACAACCTTGCTTGGGAGTGGGGATGGGATATGGATGTCCAGGGAAAGGTGGGTATGGTCAGACATCAACAATGGTGGTCTACCTCTGGTGTGGAACAGTGAGTACCCATGTTGCAGATGGTCAGGTGCAATATGTATTCCCCCTTGTGGCTGTGGTGAGTGGTTCTGCCATAGCACATGGACTCACAAATGGTAGTGGCTGTAGGGTAATTTTGTAGAGGCCTGAGTAGTTCCCACACACAATATACCTGTACCTGACGTTAACAACTGGAATGGTGTATGTGAACACCTGCATATCTTGGCACTGTTCCCAGGGAAACAAAGTGTGTGTCCTGGATGTGGGAGGGGTGGTCTGAACTGGTTGTGTTGTGTGTTACAAGTCCTGTGGTCACGAAGCATGGTATAGAACATAACCTGCCAGTGCGATGTGCATATCTGACCCTGATGTAGGTGGCTGCAAATGCATATATATGCTATCCCCCACCTGACAGGTAGTACTAGATGTGCATACTTCTGTAGAAATAATGATGTCAGCACCCTATAAATACTGCAGGTGCAGAACAGATGCCCAGTGATTTGGATAGTGCACTCTGCTAATGCGTCTTCCTCAAGTGTCATACTATAGTTAGGTAGGGGTATGAATCCTGCAAATGCGCAGTGTGTGTGTGTGGGTAAGAGGGGTTGGTGTGTGTGCAAGTCTGTGTGAGGGAAATGTCCCTTTTGGCAACTGGGAAAACACACTACCGGATGCACATTCCCCTTTCTAAACACTGATGATGTCAGCACCCTATAAGTACAGCAGGAGAAGGGAAACCTCCTAGTCATGCGAATAGCACGCTCTGCTAATGTGTCTGTCTCGAGTGTCATAATATAGTTAGGTAGGGGTTTGAATCCTGTAAATGCGCAGTGTGTGTGGAGGGGGTTAGTGTGTGTGCAATTCTGTGTGAGGGAAATGTCCCTTTTGGCAACTAGGAGAACACACTACGGGATGCACATTCCCCTTTCTAAACACTGATGCTGTCAGCACCCTATAAGTACAGCTGGAGAAGAGAAACATTCCAGTAATGCGAATAGCGCGCTCCGCTAATGCGTCTGTCTTGAGTGTCATGAAATAGTTAGGTAGGGGTTTGAATCTTGCAAGTGTGTGTGTTTGAGTGAGGGAGGGTAGTGTGTGTGTAATTCTGTGTGAGGGAAATGTCCCTTTTGGCAACTAGGAGAACACACTACAGGATGCACATTCCCCTTTCTAAACACTGATGATGTCAGCACCCGATAAGTACAGCAGGAGAAGAAAAACCTCCCAGTAATGCGAATAGCGTGCTCCGTTAATGCGTCCGTCTTGTGTTTCATAACATAGTTAGGTAGGAGTTTGAATCCTATAAGTGTGTGTGTGTGTGTGTGTGTGTGGGGGAGGGGGGTGGAAATAGGGTGTGTGCAATTACATGTGTGAGATAACTGACCCTTTTGCCAACCAGTACAACACACCAGCTGCTGCATATTCCAATCTCTACACAGAGATGATGTCAGCACCCTACAAGTACAGCGGAAGAGGGCAAATCTCCCAGTAAGGCAAATAGCACGCTCTGCTACTGCGTCTCTCACTACTGTCATAGCACAGTTAGTTATGGCTTTGAATTCCACACATGCCACGTGTGTTTATGTCACACAGAATGCCCATGTGTGTGGTTTGTTGTTCACAATAATGCATGACTGAGTCATATGTGTCCATGCCTCTGACTGACCTGTATGCTTGTGTTATGTGGTGGACGATAGTGCCCCACGGGCATATCACTGTGACCTTCACCTTGTCCAGTCTGGTGAGCAGGACCTCACTGTACTGGACAATAAAGGTACCTAACACAACTGTAGCAGGTGTGTTGTCTAGCCGTACAGGCTGTGACTGTTTGGCACACAGGATTTGTGTGCTGTGTGTTGCACGTGCTGTATTCCGGCTTAACATATGCCTGTGTGCCAGTTGCAGAGGTGTCTGCTGCTCAGGCAGGATGCTATTCTGAGGCTCCATGAATGGTGCAGTGTGTTCACGTGTTTGGATTGCTGTCAGTGTAGGTCTACATCAGACTGGTATTGTAGTCACTGTAGTATTTCATGCCACCTGACAGGTTATGCCAGTACTGGGTTCAGAGTGCTTAGTCCCCAGTTTGGCTATGTGGTTGCATCTCAAACATGTTTTGTACATCCATGTGTAGGGGAGAGGGTTGACTGTGTACATGTGGCAGCTGTGACATTGCCACATGACCCACATATTCCACAATTGTACCATAGAGGTGACTGACAAGTGACCATTGCACATGCTACCATAGTATTGTGATTGCCATGGTGATTAACAGCACATAGGTCCAATGGGGAACAAGGTTCATAGGTTCATAGGTTCACAGGTTCATACTAGGCTATCTGCCCTAGGGCATTTATAAGCCTAGCCAGAATGTGTTTGGCTTTCGCCACCCATTTTAAATTTATTTTGCTATGCCCTTTTTCGAGGTTAGTATACTGTGCCTCTGTCTAACAGTGACACAGAAGTGATACCAAGGGTAAACCTACGATCTCCCATCCACTCATCAAGATACCTCTTGAAGATAGTCAATGAGGGACTCTGCCTAACCTGGACTGGGATTTTATTCCAGAGTGAAGGGAGCCTCTGGGTTATGAATCTGTCCCTACAGCATGTCCTATTTATTTCAGTGCTGAGGTTCAAGTCTCTCGAGCGCATAGGTCGATGGGATTTGGATTTTCTGAGGTGCAGCATGTCCATTAATTCCGGGTTGGACATGGCTTTATACGTCAGGCACAGATCGCCTCTGAACAGGCGGTATGCCACTGAGTAAAGCTGGAGTTTCTTTAACCGGGCAGCATATGGCATCTGTTTGAGCCCTTTGATCCTCTTGGTGAGATACTTTTGGGGTCTTTCCAGTTGCTGCAGGTGTCTGGTAAGGTACATCCCAAAAGGGGCATTGTACTCAATGATGGGCCTGATGAGGGATGAGTAAAGAGGCACGATGACCTCCCCTGATCTAGATGTGAATCCCTTCATGATTAGGTGGGCTATATAAAATGTTTTTCTAACCACTTTGGCCACATGGTTGTCAAATGAGAGATTGCTATCAACTTGGGTCCCCAGGTCCCTAATTACTTCTTCTGTACTTAATGGATTACCACCTATGTGGTAATTTGTGGGCACTTTGTTTTTGCCAAAGGGATGACTATACACTTTTGGCATTTAGCTTGAGGCCATGGCTCTGGCACCAGTTGTCTGTTTCTATGAGGCCCTTTTGGAGGATGCTTGTGTCAGCTGGAGAGTCGATTATGGCACCCAGTTTGCAGTCATCTGCGAACTTGGTCAGCCACAGTCCTTCCATGTTGGCCTGTACCTCCGAGAAATATATACCGAACAAGAGAGGTCCCAGGACTGAGCCTTGTGGGACACCACTTGTAACTGGTTCGGAGTCTGACATGGCTCCAGCAATTCTAACCATGTGGGTTCTGTCCTTGAGCCAGTTTGCAATCCATCTAGTGACATAGGGGTTTATATTTAAGCTGGTGAGCTTATCTATAATGCCCGAGTGGGGTATTGTATCGAAGGCTTTTGCGAGGTCCAGGTAGGCTGTGTGGACCACCTTCCCCTCGTCAATGGCCTTGGTGAATGTTTCAAAGAAATCAACCAGGTTTAACAGGCAGGATCTGCCCTTAACAAAGCCGAACTGGATAGGATCCAGTGTCTGTAGGTCCCCAATATCTTTATTTATGAGGTCCATGATGATCCTTTCCATAGCTTTGCAGACCAAGCTAGTCAGGCTTATTGGGCAATAGTTACCAGGATCCATTGAGGCACCACCTTTATGGAGAGGGACCACTGTTGCTGTATGCCACTCTTTGGGCACATATCCTGTAGTAAGGTTGAGAATGAACAGTAGTTTTATGTTTGGGTTTAGCTCTTCTTGGAGTTCATGTAGGATACAGCCTGGGACACCGTCTGGTCCCATTGATGCTGTTTTTTTTTGCTTTGGAGAGAGCGGCTCTTACCTGAGCATCTGAGATGTCCAGGGGGCAGCACTCTGCTGGGAAAGATATTTGCCCTTTTGGTGTGGAGGGGGGGTGGAGTTTGCAATGAACCTGTCAGCTAGGATGTTGGCAATGTCTGTGGGTTTTGTGTATTTTCTTTCATTTTGGTCTAATTCTGAGCATATCTGGGAATTACCACCCAGGTTCCTAACATAACTAAAGAAAACCTTGTGATTATCCTTAGTGTCCTGTGCAATTTCTCTCTCGAAGCTGGCCTTAGACAATTTTATGAGTGCCCGTAGTTTTTTGCTAATACTGATCAGAGATGCCTTCCATTTTCAGGATTTTGCTCTATCATTTAGTAGCTTCCTCCTTCTATTGTATAGTTTGTTTATGGCTGGGGTCCACCAGACAGGAAGTCTGCCTTTGGAGGATCGGGTCTTGGTTTTATTTGGGATCGCATGATCCATGCATTCCTGAAGGTGTTCATAGAATGAGTTTATAAAGGATTCTGTGGTCTGGGCCGTATTTTCCACAGGCCCGGGGGTTTTGAAGGATTCCACCTCGGTTTTGAGGAGTGTGAAATTTGCTTCAGAGAAGTTTTTCACTGTGGTTTTCTGGGCAGGGGGTGGGGTCGGGATGTGAATATCCAGTGAGATTAGTTTATGTTCTGATCTTACCAGTGAGGGATACACTTCTGGGCTGGAGCATAGAGTCCCCATGTTGGTGATGATCAGGTCCGGTATGTTTTCCCCTCTTGTGGGAGTGGTAACAATTTGTTCCATAGCATTTGAGTTTATAAATTCTAGGAACCTTTGGGCTAGGGTGTTGGGGCTAGAGTAATGCTCCCAGTCTATGTTTGGGTAGTTGAAGTCACCCAATAGAATGGTGTTTGGAGAGACCTTCATATTTTTCAGTGTTCTCAGGAAGGCTGAGTGGGGCTCCTGGGTTTGGGAGGGTGGTCTGTAGCAGGCTATAAACTGGAAGGCAGTTTTACTCACTGTTAGTTGCACATGGATAGTCTCTGATGCTTCGTGCTTTGCCACCAACCTGGAGGTGTGGGTATCTTTGATGAATATCGATACTCCCCCTCCTTTTGTGGTTTGGTCCAAGTTTTAGGGCCGAAAAGCATGGTATGAGGTATAACCTGGTAGTGCTGGGGTGCTCTCAGGAGCCCTGAACCAGGTTTCTTTTACTGCACAGATATCGATGTTCTCCATGCTAAGGAGAGTTTCGAGTGCATGCATCTTGAGGTTTAGACTTCTGGCGTTGAGTAGCATTACTCTTAGTTTCTTATCCCTTGTGATACCTATGGAGGTGGGTTTGTCTTTTGAGACTTGCCTAAAAAAGGCACTATGGGGGTAGCAAGAGCCCTTGCCAATATCCGAAAGCCCAGGGGTGACAGGTGCAAGCCATCTGTAGCGAAGCAGGTGGTTCAACAGAAGGTGAGTATGTGAGGGTGTAGTGCCTGTGATTAGTTAGCACTGGCATATATGACTGCTCACGTGGACAAATGCCAGGTATGTCATATGCAATGTGTCACAGGCAACGTACATGTGAACAGGACAAACAGTGACGTTCTGTCAAGTGAGACATGGACATACATATAGTAAGCTATGCAGATGTCACTAGGAGTCCACAGAAGCTCTGTAACTCTGCATTGCAGGTGGGATCAGTGTTTCAGGGTAACTGCAAGCAAACATGCATGCAAACAAAGCTACAGTAAGCAGGGCTGCATGCAGTCCATTGTACAACAAACAAGCTGTACCACTTCCAGTAGGTAGCAGTGCAAAAATATAGGCACTATACACATGTACATGGAAATACACAGGTCAGATGGCTAGGGTCCAGTCTCAGCACACACAAGTGAACAGACCATGTACCGTCAGGATGTACAATAACTAGATGGAAACCCAGGTGCTCATACCTGCAGTAATCCACATGTCAAATAACAGACACTGAGCCTTCACTCAGTGGTTCCATACTTAGTAGGATGTATGCTACCTGGCCTGCCACCACAGTATCCCTGACATGTATGGGGACTCTCCCTCCTGTGACAGTTAGTTTTGTGTGTTGGGGCTGTCTAGCATGGTATGAGATGTGAGCTTGCAGTGCTAGGGTGCTCCTGTGTGTCCTGTACCAGTCGTGTAGTACTGCACACATATCAACATCCTCAAACATCCGCATTGCAGAGTCCAGTGTGGGCAACATGCCACTTGCAGTTTACATGTCCATCATTGCATATCAATACTTTCATTACCTTATCCCCTGTGCTACCTATGTATGTAGCCTTCTGTTGACATCCTTACCACCAGTATGCCAACATGTGCAGATGATACACTATGGTACTTACCATGGGTGTAGACAACAGGACAAGACAATCATACCCTTACTGCATCAGGCATGCTGGGAAATACCCACAATTATATCAGCACACAGTACTGTTAACAACATGATACTATTACTACATGTCTATGTAGTCACCCTGTGCATCATCAACATGTTAACCTGCACCTGCACTGATGTTACAGATTGCAGGAGGTGGCACAGTTTCATCATATGCACAGGGTGTGAACTTGGTATGCCTGAGTCTGCCACTGATACCACCAATTGACATGCATGTGTATGTGTGTTGGTGAGGGACAGCAGTACAAGGTGGGGCAATGTTGATGCAGTGTGTGCATGTATGCGGTAGCCCTAAGTGTTGTCAATTCGCATGTGTGTATGGATGCACACAGTTCCACCTCATGGCTGCCATATACTGGTGTTTGTGGACAGCCACAGACTGTACCTGCCAGGTCATACAGATCAGTGTCTCTGGCCACGGACACGGCACCTGTGCCTTGCAGGGGTGCTACGGACTGTATCCGGTACCAATCCAGACTGGGTACTGTCATCAGAAGCAGGTGTTCGTTGACTGGACACAAATCCCTGTCGGGCCTGTCCAGAGCCACATGCACATGGTCTCCTGGGGCGGCCTGATTACAGCACAGACCCAGCATTGCTGGGGCTGCTGCTGACACTATGGGGCGGCCGCGGCCCTGTTGTCATCCGCGATGACTGCCAGCTGCTGCTGTTGCTGGCATACACCCACGTTGATGCCTCAACCATCCACCATCGCCCTGGCTCATGGACATGTAGTTGTGGAACCGGTCTAATATGTCCCCAGAACGTCTGTCTATGACATCGGTGAAATTACGGATGGCAGCCACAATGTCACGCATACTGTCAGTCATGGCTGTGCAACATGCTGTCAGCTCCCTCAGACCCTGTCTGGTGTACCATTCCATACGTGACTGTGCCTGCATGATAGCCCGAAACATAGCTGAGGTTGTAAGACCTCTGTGGGCACATCTGACAGGGGCAGTACACCCACGGATGCCCCCACGAGAACCCCTGGACATCTGTCTGTGTGGTACCATCTCAGGGCCATGCCCATGGCTGCTGTGTGAGGAAGCATGTGCCACAGATACCACATTACCCTGGTCAATGCCCACTGTATCCTGTCCATCACCTAGGGACATTGGTGACAAAGGGTGTATTGACAGGATAATTGTGCGCATTGATGGGGTTGACAGCTGTGTACTGTCAATTGGCTGACCAATGATGGACCCTGGCATACCTTCCTGTGCCTTTACACAGATGTCATCATTATCAGTACCCGTGGCACCTGATTCAGGTTCCCTGCTGCATGACACCAGAGCAGCACCAGAACCTATGGGAGGGAAACAGGAAACACAGTTTACAATGTCTACACAATGTTACCAGTGATGCACACATGCACACATGCACAGGTGCACACATCCACACATGCACACATGCACAGGTGCACACGTGCACACATGCACAGGTGCACAGGTGCACACATGCACACATGGACACATGCACAGGTGCACACATGCACACATGCACACATGCACACATGCACACATGCACACGTGCACACATGCACACATGCACATAGTTGCACACAGTTGCACACTTGCACACTACTCAGTATGCGAGATATCAGCACACAGACACAGACACACCTGCATGCATACACAGAGCACTACTCAGTGAGCCTAATATTACTATTACTATCAAGACTATTAAAGGTATTGTTAATACACACTCACCAGCATGGATAGGCTGCATTGCTGTTACACCGGAGGGACCTGCAGAGGTGAGGAAATTAATGTCAGTGGGCACAACTGTGCCATTGTTACTGAGTATGATACAGGTCAGTAGTACAACAGTCGCCTTTCACAGGTCAGCTGCTGATATTGAGAATATCACACTTGCACATTAAATACTATGATGACAGCTATAAACCAAGGACACACCTCACACATGCATAAACTACCAGTGTACACAACAGTCAACTATACATATGGGATATTACCTGCAAGCTCGTAGTCTTGCTGCTGCGTGGCTCCAGCCTCCATCATAATGCAGGTCTGCTGCTGTTGTTGTTGTTGGCGGGCTGGAGCCATAACACTTATGAGTAGTCCCTCCAGTCTGGTGAGTGGGGGATGTGTAGCCACCCCACCACCTGTGGCAATCTGTTGCCAGTGGATATCCGATGCATGCTGACGGACATTTCTGATTAAATCACTGCAGTGATGTCGTACCTGCTCATATGTCCTATTATGCAAGCCTATGTCATTTACCCGATGGACCAGGTCTTACCACAGTGCAGCCCTCTCCTGCTGATTCTGGCTGGTGCGGGAAAAAAGTATTGCATAATCCCGCACCAGGCTCTGGTGTATCTCCTCATCCTCAGCTGCAGAGTACGCTGGATTGCGCTGGTGAGCCATGGTCCTGAAAAAGGAAATAACATGATATCAGCAGAATTTGGCACACATACTACACATGTTACTCGACTGTTGTGATACAACATATCTCACATATATAGCATCTGTCTGTCTATTGGTGGATACACATGTAAATGGCCAGGTATCAGTGCTCAGCCAACAACTGTGCAACAGTACCTGGCACACTCCATACGAGATACTACCAAACCCCAGCAGTCAGAACACTGATTCAGGTCCAAAGCACCTCCTCACTCTGGTTTGTATCGAGGTACTGTATGGGGTACACCATCAACTACTGTGAGCTGACCACAAACTAATTGCCCTGGATATACATATCCTACCTCCACCACCAGCACAAACGACTACAGTGAATAACATTTCAAATGCAAACTTTACACTACATGGTATCATTTAAGCCCACTGGGCCAGTGGAAGACACAACCCACAATGCTGACCCCTTCACAAATTATTTCTACGGACATCTCCGAGAATGCATGGATCATGCAATCCCATATAAGACCAAGACACTCTCCACAAAGGGACAGCATCCTGTCTGGTGGACCCGAGCCATAGACAGATTGTATAACAAAAGATGGAAGCTACTGCAAGACAGAGCATAATTCCATAAAGGGAAGGCATGTCTGATCAGCACTAGTAAGGAGCTATTTTCTCTCATACAAACATCCATGGGCAACTTTGAGAGGGAAATCAACAGGGACACTACAGATAACCACAAGGCCTTCTTCAGTTATGTTAGCAACCGGGTCAGAAACCCTCCAATATGCTCATAGTTAGTACACAACAACAAATAATTCACTGAACCCACAGATATTGGCAACATTGTGGCAGACAGGTTCAGTGCAGGTTTCCCCCCTCCCTCTCCCCCCAAATAAGACATACTTATCCCAGCTGACTGTAACCTCCATGTCATCACAGATGTCCAGGTGAGAGCTGCCCTCAGAAAAGCAGAAGACAAAACATGAATGGGACCTGATGGTATCCCCAGTTGCATGCTACATGAACTCCAAGAGGAGCTAAACACACATATAGAAGTGCTATGTAACACTAGCCTGACTACAGGATATGTACCTGTATGCTGGCGCACAGCAGCAGTGGTTCCACTCCACGAAGGAGGCACCTCTACATACCAATACAATACAACACAACACAATACATTACAATACAATACAATACAATATGCTATTGCCCCTGGGACTACAGCAGCATACTGTTCTGCTACCCTGACCTTTGTGACCCATGTGATGTGATGGTACTTGCTCCTGTCAAACAGTTACACAGGGTGACTCATATGGCATATTACCTATCTGACTAACATTCAGCAGGGGTATTTGTGACATGTACTCATGGGGAGTCTTGCTTCTTAACACTGTGTGGCTTATTGCAGGGTATGTCTTATCTGTGGGTAGGAACCTGTACCTCCACCATGTGCTCTCTACTGCAGTGTCACAGACGACACACAGCAGTCATTTAGGTTGTGGATGGTGTGAGGTGTTACTATGGTTGTTGGATATCTGTCATTGGTGTGACTTAAGTATGTAAATCCAGGAGTGGTATCCTCTATGTGGGTAGTATGTGTGAACTCGGTGGTGTTGTCAGTCACTGTGCATTGGTAATGTGTTTGAGTGCATTGTCACAGTGTTCTACATGTCACTGTGTCCTTCTCCATATCTGTAGCTGTCATGTGAGGTACATACCGTGTCAGCCATTGTGTGGTGTGGAGGGGTACACTAACCTACATGTCCATAGCTGACACACCATGTCTGCTGACACATACCATGTGCAGGTATTCCAGAAATAGTGTGCCACTGTGAATATCATTGGGGGGACTATTGTACACATTTATGACCCTGTTCACCCCTGACACATGCAGTGGTGGGCAGCCAATCACATATCAGGTGGTTACTGGTGTAGGTGATTTGAAATGGGGTATGGTACTCCAGTTTTGACACTGGTGTTCACTCCATGCCTTTGTCACCAGGCATCTGTTGCAATACATCTGTACACATGTGCCTCACTCAGAATATATATACATCTCTCTCTCTCTCTCTATACACACACATATATATATATATATATATATATATATATATATATATATATATATATATATATATATATATATATATATCTATATATATATATATATATATATATATATATATATATATATATATATATATATATTATATATATATATATATATATATATATATATATATATATATATATATGTCTGTATACATATACACATATATATATATTGATGTACATATATTGCTATAGATATGGAGAGAGGGGTGTGTGTGACAGAGAGGGGGTGAGAGTGACAGAGGGGGTGGGACAGGGGGAATGTGAGATCATCATATACAGTCATACCTGTAGATAGTCAGATCTGTCTGTCTATGTATATGTATCTACATATATCTATATCTGTATATATGTATTACATATATATGTTTGTACATATTCTGTCTATCTACATCTGTCTATGTATTCCTACATCTCTCTCTATGTATGTATACATATATGCATAATATATATATATATATATATATATATATATATATATATATATATATATATATATACATATATGCATAATATATATATATATATATATATATATATATATATATATATATATATACATATATTGACATACATACGTATCCATATGATAGATAGGTATATCAACATGTTTGTTTATAAAACTGTATACACACACTAACATACTGCTAAACATGCATAACTGTGAAACCTACTTTGTACATTGCACTACAACCTACATTCAACCTTCATTGATATGTGCACATAGATGCCCTCACATACATGTGTATGTACAGCCTTCACTGATAGTTGCTGTATGTCCCCTGCTCTTTGCACATCTTCATATACATATGGATACAGACCAATGACACATATGGAGGGTTCACTGTATGTAGACTTTTATAGTATTACTTTACATTACCTGTGTTTGTCACAGCTGCTTGTGTTGCCATCTGGTTTTGTGTCCTGCTGCTCCACTTGCCAGTTGTCAGCTTTCAAGTGGCTGTTGCTGACTGGTTTGTTTGTGTATGTTTATTTATTTATTTTTTTTCGCTCTCTCTCTCTCTCTGCCTCTCCCTATCTCCACAGGGTGCAATGAAAGTATTGCATGTGTGGACTGGGAGTACAGCATGCTTTTGTAGGTATCTGCATATGTCCATGTGATGGCCTCTGCACCAATTGTTAGCCAGCATTTGCTAATTGCATGCAGCCAGTTGTGTACTGATTGCAGTTCTCACTGTGATTTCAGGACAGTACTATAAAAAGGTATGTGAGATAGGCGTAGCTCTTTCAGATTTTAAGGGCAGGGACCATGCTGGTATGCTGTGGACACTGTTCTGTGAGTGTAAAGGTTAGTATCTCTCTCATATTTCCGGCTGTATTGTAGATTAACATTTCTCCATTCATTTCTCCAGTTTCCTGTACTAAGTGTGTATGTGCACTGACACCTAAGACTACTACTTCTGTTAATGTGGGTGTGTGTGCTTTCCTGTGGGGCATGTGGTGTAACTGGTGTATAGCAGTGGCTCTTGCACTGTATTGCTATGGCTTCAATATTTGCCCTTTACATTCACTACTTGTATGCCTGCTAGGTGTCTTGACTGTAGTGTGTTGCTGTGGCTTTCCTATTTTCCATGTACATTCACACCTTGGAATGCTTGCTATATCTGCTAGGGTGTTACTGCATGCAGTGTGGTCTGGCCATGGTGTGGGCCTTGACATCTATTAGGGTATTTGAGTATGCTGCTGAGCAGGCCCCAGAGACTCTCAGGTGCATCTTTTATCTGCCTCATGGAATGGTACATATCAGTGGGGTACACCCATTAAATTGTCTGGTATTCTGCAGTTGTGACTGTGGGATAGCATGAGCATATGTATTACTACACTATTTCTGTCTTGCAAGTGGTGCATACTTTCAGTGCTTCATAGTTACCATTGCATGTGTTGTAACACCTTTCTGCCTACTGTTTGTACATTTCACAGGGAGTTTGTGGGGCATCCCTGTAACTCAGTCACTGTTGCTATGTCTAAGCTCTTAACTATTCAAATATGGCAGTGTCAGACCTCTCAAGTGTACAGATATTTGCAGGTTGTCCACATTTTTGCCTCATATTTTGGTCAATATCTCATAAACAGCTCCTTCTGGCAAATCACTCTGGGCTCAAGTCAGACTATAGTGACAAACATTTAAGTTTCAGACTTCATACTCTTCCAAACATCCAACAAATTGCAGAACCTGTTACTCTCTGAACTGTCTAAGTTTGTTGTAGCATTATTTGGAATGTGTCCCTGTTTTTGGCCCTTTGCTCCACATTTTTATTACTTGGTCCAGATGTGTTCCTGTAAGAGGTTGTGGGGTATGGGCAGTGATTATCCTGCTGTGAGTATGTGTGTGGTTTGCAAGGTGCTACAGTGACATTATTACCTACTAGCTACCAACTAGCATGGCTGTTTCTGTTCACACACTACTATTCTACAAATCCACTACATTTGACAGTAAATATACATGACATGCTTTGTGTGCTACGCATCCTATATTCCCTTTACATTCATTCCTACTATTACATGATATATTTATTGTAGCACAATGTTCTTATATAACAGTCATGGCTTAGTGGTAAGTCATGCAGACTGCTGTTTCTAAGGTCCTGGGTTCGGGACTGACAGTGGGATTTTATTTTGCTTTTGAGCAGACTACAGGACTTGTCATTCAGAGTGACTAAGGCACTTTTAAGCAGTTGTAACTGGGTTAGCGCTGGTTTGTGCAGAGCTCACGCATGCGCACTGGCGTTCAGCTCCGCGCACACCCGCTTACAACCGCTTAAAAGTGCTTACTCTTGCGCACACCCGCGCTATTTTCTTTGAAAGAATGGAAAATGGAGAGACAGGAAAGTGGTGATAAAGGGGTCACAAAGAGGGTAAGACAGTAGGGAAACAAGCTTGGGTTTTGCAGGAGGGATGTAGGTAAGGCCCATAGCTGCCCATTTCTTCATCAGCAACAGTTATGCATATGTTTGTAATTTGGTGTGACATTTGAAACCTTCCACCCCTGAGAGAGGTGTAAGGACAACAATAATATTTGTTGTACAGCCAATTGTAATTGACAGTTTCCATGTCCAGCAGACATGTGTGCGAAATGGGCAGCTATGTATGGGGCGTAATTTTTTTTGTGGGTACAGAGTGCCCTTTTTTTTTTTTTTTTCAGGTGAGAGTGGTATGTCAGGTACGGAAAGTCAGTATAGCTGGGGAGGTAGGTTGGGTAGGTTAACAGACAAGACAAACAAGATGCATACAGGGGCGGTGTATGACACATGTGGGGGGGGGGTTACACAATTGACGGGGATGGATATTTGGATATCTAGAGCCCATGAGCCCACAGATGGCAACAGTGGTACTGATATCCCCACCCATGGGCAGTTGCCACTGTGCCTTCACGGCCCAGAATGGGGCTGTGCTGGGGGCTGTGTAGGCCGGGCAGCAGGCATGCCCATTAGTTGTACCACATGTGCCTCAAGCTGGCATAGGGGCCCAAGAACAGCTTCCCAGATCTCCCTACACACCACAGTCCGGACATTACGGAGGGTGAGTGGATGTTCTCCTCCGGCCACACTTGCAGAGGGAGGATGAGCCCCATCCCCAGCAGCGCTTCCGCAGGTTGCACAGGTCCACCGGAGGAGGGTCCAGACTGGGCACTACTGCCAGGTGCACTCGCCAGCTGAGGTGGGAGAGGTGGGTCCGCTGGAACCTGCCTTCTCTGTCATCCTATGTTTTGCATTATGTCATGACAGTTTGGGTTAGTAACGTACAATACCATTCACAATTAGTTGTAACAGCATGCATTAGTATTCCCATTAACCAAACACCCAGATATTCAAACCATTGAACAGCAAGCATAACACATGCATATTTTGAAGAACAATACACAGTCCAACAACATGCAGGGTTGATTGATGGCAACAGGCCATCAGGTTTGGATGTATGAACAGGGCAGATACATCGACGTACATGCAAATATGTATGAACCAACAGGACAAATGTCCAGGGGTGTTAATTGTGATTGCACATACCAATTTCACGTGGAATGGATTATATGTGGTTATAGGGTAGGGTGAAGAAAATTTAATTAACAACTTCAAATACCAATACATTTGCTGTACATTTCTAATAGCTGCAGATATATACACACTACAGTTCTACCTACAGTTTCCTATGTGATAACTACTTCAAGTTGGTGATAGGAATGTTACTGCTACATCAATATACATTTTCATTTTTATTCATACACTTCATATCTGGCTCTGTTCAGCTACATCATCCTGCTACATTTGCTTTATATAGCTATAGACAACTGTGGATGTTTGGTATTTCAGACAACCATACTATCTGCATATTGCAGACTGAGAGCAACATATCCAGATTTTGGGATACACATTCCAGCTGCAGAAACATTTTCAACAAATTTTGCAGTTTGGTTCTGCTTGTCACATTCATTTCATTCTGTACTGACTGCAGTATACTTTATTCAGGAGTTATTACTACTTTATTGGTGGATTCATAACTCTTTCTCACACTCTCTCAATTGTTTTATTTTTACAATTCAGGATGGTACTTAATTCTAGGCTTTATTGACATGTTTTACCTGTAGTTATTACAATCTTTTCCAACAGTCTCACTTCTGTCATGTTTCTGTATTTCAACAGGGATATATTTCACACGTGTTTTACTCAGCTTCTGCAGCTGTACTTTTCAGGGTTGTGTACTATTATATTACAGGTGGGACATCTTTATTCCAGACTTTATTTCAGACATTTTCATTTTTCTGTTTGGATTATAGACTGCAACACACTTTTGTAATCAAGCAATACTTGCAAACCCTCTTACACTGTTACTTGCACATTTTATTACTTAGTGACTACACTGCACTCTTTTGCTAACTGTCATACTTTTATATTTATTTACAGTTACAGGGAGACGACTACTGACCTGCCTGGTGGCACAACTGCACCAGCCTATCGCCATAGGCTCTACGGTTTGCAGAACGGACACCTGCAGCTGTAATATAAATAAAGTAATATTGGAATACACATCTCCATAATATCAGCTAGGTTAATTTCTTACATAAATAATTAGATGTAACTTACTCAGTAGTGGGGCGTTGGGCATTTGCCGGGCCTCCTGGATTCAACGGTTCAGTTGGTCCTGCTTCTGTCTCTTCAGGTCCGCATGGTGGTGATGGACCTGCTCACCAGTCCTTGGTATCCCTGTGGCACTGGTAAGATAATGAGCCAACCTGTCCCACGCCTCAGCCCTATATGCTCCCCACAGGACCTGGCCCTGCATGAGTTGGGCCTCATGATTGTGGACAAGGAGCCAAACCATATATTTGGACTCTTCAATGCCCCACCTCTGTGCTCAAAAGCAACGACCCTCACCTACACCTGACATTCTGGCTGTAACTTGGTTCTACAATCGGTTATGCTGTGTATTCCCGCCTATGGGGCTTATATATGCCATTTTTCCCGCACTTATCTGTGATTGGCCATTTTGGAATTGTATCAGCTTCACAAAACCTGCCTTGTCCTGCTCCTCTTTCTATTCATTCCTATATATTTGCTATTACTGCATTTCTAGATGCAGCTATCATGGCTTAGTGGTTCAGTACCTTGACTATGGTACATGGTATCCTGGGTTCAAACCTGGCCACTGCTTTTTATATTTTATGACTGTCTACACAGGCTAGGAGGTGTGTCTGTGTAAAGGCAGTTTTGTTACAGCTTGCTCAACGTTGCCCGTCGGTTAGCTTGTTGGCGTGGCGCGCAGCTCCACTCAAACGGGTCACGCTGGTTTACGCTTCATTTGGCTGTCAGCATGCATATTACGCTTAGCTCAGCCAGGGGCACACAGTTTCAGTGTGTTAAACCACTACTCACCTATGGACACTCATTTTACACCTGTTAAACCACTGCTCACCTACGGGCAGATGCACTCAACTTGTTAAACTGTAGCTCAGCTATAGGCACATCTGACATTTTTTATTATTTTATCTCACATTTCTTCAAAATAAATGGCCCATTTCATTACATTTTACATAAAATATAATTTTATATGTGTACATAGATGTCAGGGACTTGTTCCGTGCTTATTTCACTAAAAATAAAAATTGATGTTGGGGGGGCTCGAACCATGACTTCCTGCTTTTCAGCCGACGTCTCTACCGCTACGCTATTGCTTCTTGGCTTACTTTGCATATGTAGTTCTTATATGCTTTTCCAGTGACTGCTAACTGTGGCTAAGCTACGGGCACGCCCGCGCAAACGAGCGCACTCACGGACAAACATCTTTACAATTTAAAAAAAAATTATAACATGTTCATTTATATATTTTATGTTCATAGTCTGTGGGAGCATTTGTTGTGTTGTGTTTATTCACATTTCCATGCACTCTGTCATGGGGGTTTACTTTCGGGACTTTTACTCTTCTGGGGGCGTGTCCGTTTCCAGGGCTCAGCCTACAGACACGCCCCCTACTGTCTTCCATGGACCGCGTAAGCCTTAGGTGTGATTCAGCATGCCCTCATGCATATGCATGACATGCTGACATCACACCTTTTAACTGCAGCCTCCGTGTAAGCCTTGTAACTCTTACACGGAGGCTTCGTGAATCCTGCCCGATATCTTATCGATATTCTTCAATTATTATTATGTAATAGGAGACAGTCACCCTGCTAGACAGGGGTCTTGGGAAGTAAATAGTGTGGGAAGAAATAGCCAGGGAATTGTTATGGCTAGGCTTGTATAGGCCCTAGGGCTGATAGACTAGTACCAACCTATGAACTTATTAACCTATGAACAATTGGAACTCTTTAGCAGACCCTGTTCGAGATAGAACCAGTAATGGGAAATCCTACAACTTTCAGGCCTCTATGGTGTTATCAGACTTGATAACTGATTACAATCTGATTGATCCTTATTATCTGTGAGACAAAAATACACATATATCTAAATATACTTTCTGTTCTCCATGCAACAAAACATGGTCCAGGTTGGACGTTTTTTGATCTCTGACTTTTTTCTAAGAGTGGAAATCAATTTTTTACAGAACCCAGGTTTTTCTCAGGCCATTCAAAAATTACTCTCAAGCTATCCTGTTCCAATATCTCCAAAAAGCTTTAAAGTTGAACAACTGGATGTTAAATTCAAATTTACTTAAAATAATGATATCAGACAGGGTATTAACTACCTATTAGATGATTTGAGTAAAACAATAGTCTCTTCCACAATCCCTTATGATGTGCAATGGGCGGCATTGAAAACTCAAATCAGAGGTCTACTTCTACAGAAAACATCCTATTATAAAAATTGTTTAATCAACAGGAAACACAACTTAAAAGAAATATAAAAATGATTGAAGAGAAACTACAATATAAATATTGTCCAAAATTAGAAAAATGAATAACATTCAGAAAAATCTATTTCTGCTTCATGATGAACAATGCTCATTTCAAGAAATAAAATCATTAGTTAATTCTGCAGAATGGACACAAACTCCTTCAAAAATCTTAGCAAGAATAATAAAATGGAAATAATTAGACTCCTACCATAACAGATCTAGAATATCTTGATAAACCATATACCACCAATTCAGAAATTGTGGGACTGTTCAATGTTATTTATTCCCAACTGTATGGACAGCAAGATTATCCCCCACTAATCAAGAAAGAGATTGTTTCCTAGACAACTTAGTATTCCCAAGGTTACACCAATCTCAATATGATTTTCTTTCATTTCCCTTATCTAAGCAAGAAGTCTTGTCAGCTATAAATTCTGTCAAGGCAAATAAGTCTCCTGGACCAGATGGCTTTACTGCAGAATTCTATAAAACATTTAGTGAAAGAACAGCAAATCTTTTATTGCTAGTTTTTAATTATATAATAGGCGGGGGGCATCTCAGACATCTCAGACCTTTTTTAAACAACTCTAAAATTATTTTTATCCATAAAAATAACAAAGATAAGGAAAAAAACTTCAATTATAGACCCGCATCTTTTACAAATCTCAATATTAAAATTTTAGCATCAGTCTTAGCAAACAGAATAAAAAAGATAATTTCTAGCAGTATTTCACCTGAGCAGTCAGGATTCATACAAGATAGACAAACCTATGATAATACTCTAACCTTGGACACAATGATGAAGCTTTCCAGTCTCCAGAAACACCCAATATATGCACTTGCGATAGACACATCCAAAGCTTTTTTAGAATAAATCATAGCTTTTTGTTTGCAGCCCTACCCTGTTCCAACTTGCCCAAAAGCTTTATAAGCTCAAATAAAACCCTTTATCTTAATCCAAGTACAACTTATTTATTAATAAATTATATTCCATAAGAATAAACATTTATAATAGGGCTAGACAGGGTTTCCCATTATCACCTTAGTTTAACTTATACATATAACCCCTTTTCCTCCTCATAAAAAAAAAAAACAAACTTATCATCTGGTTCTAAATTTATTTAACAATAAAACCACCTGTTCAGCATTCAAGGATGACCTGAGCATCTACTTTTCTCTACCAAACATTGACCTGAATAAGTTATTAAACTCAATCACCACCTTTTCAAAATTCTCTAACTATAAATATTAATCTGGATAAGTCTTCCATATTCTAAAAAATTAATTTTTCCATGCAAACTAAATTTTCCTGGATTCAGAAATAAAAGCTAATCTTTCCCTAAAATACCTTTGGATTTCTTTTCAAGTTAATAAAAAGCTGTTTCTTCTAAATAATATTTTCAAACTACCTTCAAATTTAGATCAAGACATTCAGAGATGGAGTGCTCTAAAACTATCCTTCCCTTCAAAAGTAGCAATAATCAAAATGAATATACTCCCAAGGATATTATTTCATCTTAAGGCCTCTAACATAATAATTAGTAGCAGCTTGTTCAAGAAAGTTAATGTGCTTTTAATTAAATTTATTTGGCATCCTAAATCGATTAGAATAAGTTACCAGAAAGTAAATCATCCTTAACAAAATGGAGGATTGGGATAACTAGATTTCAGTTTATATTATGGCATTATATGTGCAAATAGAATTATAAAAAATTCAGATTTTGATCCTAAAAAGAAAGAGTGGGCACCATATTGGTTACATTTTTGGTATAATTATACAAAGTCATGTAATTTTAACCCAAAGGCCCTATCATTCATTAATAAAGCTAGTCTTATAAGCTTATAAAATTCACACTTCATTAAAAGTCTCTATCTTAAGACTACAAAAACTGCTGGTTTCCCTGGACTTATATAAAGCATTCTGGATGTTACAGCCATTGCATCTAAATCCCAGCATTAAACAATGAAATGTTAAACTTAAACATGGTCCCTCTTATTAGAGAGAAAATCCTATGGGACATTTATGCTTCTAGGAATTTGTTTCTGGAAGAAGCTAGGATGGCCTTAAACCTTCCAAGGAGATACATCGTAATTTTGAGACAAGTTAGAGTATTAACAACTTCATTGTCAAAAGATCTTGAGATTCAGGTACATAATCTAAGTACATGCACACTTTTATGGATGCTACTTCTTTCAAAAAAAATGTTAACAAATTCTTATAAATTGATTTCCCAACTCAGGTATTCCATTATAATATCAGACTACTGGATGAAACAAGTTGCTGAACTCACTGATACTCAGAAACCTCAAGCCATAAAAGCTACTTTAAAATTAACCCCCTACAAAAAAATTGCTTATACCCAATTAATGATATGTAATAATGCCTACTTAACCCCAGTTAATATGAATAAATTCAATGCAAAAACTTCCCCTGATTGTTCACATTGCTGGTCCCAGAAAGTGGAATTATTCCACATTTTCTGGAGATGTGAATGTACATATAAACTTTGGTGTTTACTGAGAGCTAGGCTTGAGAAGATGGGTTACATGTGTCACTCAGAACTGGTTAGATAAGAGTCAGTGTTCCTGGTCAAACTTCAGACAAATGATGTCCAAATACATTCTAGCACCAAAGTTGAATACAACCAACCTCAATAAACGACTATTTCTTTTACAATATTGGAAGGCCATCCTTAATGTAGTTTCAGTGTAAATTAGTCAGAACGCCATTTCTCTATGGAATCCTGTTGTCTGTGTTATCTTTATTCTCCATACAATGAATATAATCTAATATGTCATATGCAAACTATAGGTCATATAAGCATATTTCTCTTGAGATTCTCAATATGGCACTTAATGTATATAGACTGCTATTTTAGGGTTATGTTCTAGATATTTCTTTGTTATACTTTGTTGTGAATTTGCTTTGACTCAAGTTTTGTATTACCAGTTACCAAGTATTCTATCATTGCAGAATATTTAGTAACATTCTATATGTATACTTTAAAAGAAAATAAAGAAATATTTGAAAAAAAGACATCCTTGTCTGTGCATCTCACTGACAGTGAGTTATCCCTACTCATAGGAGTCCACCCATAGCTTTCTAATCCTGTCTGGTCTTCAAGTACCTTTGCAAACAATCCCTCCACAGGCAGGATAAAAAAATAAATAGCCTGCAGGGAGCCCCCCCCCCCAAAAAAAAAAATCAACTAAATGTGATACACACATATCTTAAACACCTTTTAAGATATACACCACTCAGTCCAATCTCAGAGATGACTTACTTAAATTAAGAAAAGTACTTCAAAATTTCTCCTAGATGTGTCTGTCAGTAACACTGATATCACTTGCACATGGTACTCTTTTAGTATCTGTCACTATTTTTTCCACTGATCAAGGTTCCTACAACTACAACCATGAATTTCCCTGCTGTGTATTTACAAACCTGACCATCGATGTACCTGTATTTGACATCAAGTACTGTGAAAAAAATGCACATATTTTCAGCAGTATTGAAATTAATGTTCCACATTCTTTTTTCTTCAAATCACCTGTACCTTGTTTTCCACTTTCACTCTCTGAATTCTTGCAAAGGTTAATGAGACACTCTCCACCTTCTTATGTTTATATTGTTGAGATTTGGGCCTTTAGACACAATAACGATGCAATTGTCCTCATCATAAACCCCCTTTTCCCCATTTTTCTACATGGGTTTGGGGTGTTAAAGTCACTTGTCGCAATCTCTCCCTATTTGATGCCACTCTCCTATCTTCTTCAACACTCAAGCCTGACTGTCACAAGTGTCTCTCACACAATCCATCTAGCTTTTTGCTGGATGCCCTCATTTCCTTTTGCCTTCTTCTTGTCTCTCCCAAATCTTCTTCACCAGATTGTCTTCTGCTTTTCTGCATGTGCCCAAACCACCATAATTTGTTCTGCTTTCTCCACGTCTAGGAATGCCCAGTTGGACTCTTTCCTCGTTTTTAGCTTTTTCACAAGTATCTGTTTCACTGAACACATCCAGTCAGTTGTGCTTCATCCTGATATGATTTCAAACTGCTCATTCCAATCTCACTTTCTATACACTTCATGTTCATTTAGCAATCATCTTCTCCAGAACTTTCATGCAGTGTGATAGGAGTTTGATTCCTCTGTACTGCCCACAGTTGTGAATGTCCCCATTCACCGATGAAAACCAGAATTTATTAAATTAATCCACTAAATCACACTGTAAGTTAATGAATAAATGTTAAAAAACAGTCAAATAAAAGATGGCTAGACAGAAGATCAATAGATTGGTGCTTTTGTCTTAAATTCAAGCACTTCTTCAGATACACTTTTCTTATATTGCAGTTAATTTAAAACGTCCTCTTAAAGTCACATGACACAATTGTCTCCTGAAGCAGATGTAACATTTAATAAACTAAAACAGAACCCTAACTTATGAACTTGCATTAGTGTCTCCTGATTTTACCAAAATGTTTAGAGTTTATGCCATTGCACTGGAATTAGGTTTGAGGGGCAATGCTATCACATGATATGTGAAAAGATAAGCACCCTGTGTGCCATATCAGCAATAGTCTGAGCAAGTAGACAAGAAGTACTCAACCAATGAAAGATAGTGCCTAACTATAAAGTGGGCCTCTTCTTCATTGAAGTACTATTTGTCAGGTAGTCACTTTGGTTTGGAATTGGATTAAATTTCACTGAAATAGCTAGGTAAGGAGACTGATGGCAATATGAATTTGTGCCATTGGGCACTCTTGCTCCAAACCATTCAATGTAATGTGACACATAGAGTCAGTCTATCAGGAAGGATTGTTGATGGGTTGTGGATTTCCCACATCTCCTTGTTATGAGGTTTTGTCCAAGACAGGAGGTTGGAATCTTATGGTTTCAGAAAATGGACAAAGTGTCTTGTGTGCTTCTGTGTGTAGCATGACTGTAAGAATACTCTCACAACAGCTAATCCAGCAAACACTCTGTATACGGTAATAATGAAACTCTAACTGGCAATTAATGTGTTTTAAGTGGAGGTGATTTGAAGGAAAATAAGTAGGATGTTTGCTCCTCATCTGGAGGTTCAGCACGGAGTGTTTGACCTTATCTGAAAAACTCTGGAGGAGTGGAGTGTGGGACCCCAGCTGGGGAAAACTTGTGGAGTCTTCTTAGAAGAATCATGCATAGTACTGGACTATGATTTGGTGATTTGGGCATAGTCAAAGACTATATATACACATTTATACACACAAACACACACACACACACACACACACACACACACACACACACACACACACACACACACACACACACACACACACACACACAACAATATATATGAGTGTGCTTAGTTTTATCAAATTGTCAATTCAAGGAATTAACTCAGCCTTGGATCTATTTATCAAACACTTGCTTTATGTAAGAATGCTAGTATTCAGTTGTGTGAGACCACACTATAACAAAGTTATGAATGTTGCCCTTATTACACACTGTTGTGCAATGTCAGAGTTGATATATCCACATGGGGGTGCAGGAGAGGGTGGCTATGTTACTTTTTAAAAGCATGTCTTTCTTTTCTGCAGGTACATTTTGTTTTCTCTGCTTGATAAGCAAGAGAAAATGAGGTCTCTATTTATTGGAACACAAAGTGTAAGTTCAACGGGAGGGAGACACAGCTACTGAAGAGTGATAGAGAGTAAAACAGACAAATGAGCAGTTATGGCATGCAGTAGAAAACGTGATGCACAAGAAAACACAGCAGGATTGGCATGATTGTTGGAGACTCAAAGTACTGGGAATGATTCTCACCTTGGAGAAGTATGGCTAGGCTTAAAAAGACTTATGGGGTCATTAGCTTAGTAATTATCTATGAACCTACTGAGCACAATAGGAACAAATGAGCAGTCAGTGATGGCTCAGTTGAAAGGGAATTGTTGCAAAACAGGAGCAGCAGGGACATGCTGTAGAAAGATTAGGAGAGGATAGCCAATTTGAAGAGAGAGATGAGGGTTTTATGGACTGGATTCACGATTACCAAGTATATTAAAGATGTTGAGAAGTGAATTAAGAGAGAACAGTGATGGGCAAAAGAGAAAGGCTTGCAACTGGCAAGAAGATGATGGTGACCTAACCGAAAAGCATCTCTGTATCCAGGATAGGTTTCAGCTTAACTCAGAAGGGACAACAGCCCTCAGAATTGACTTGGCAAGTCATTTTCAATTATAATCATATCTTTCAACTCAGATGAATGAGGAAGGTGGGGCTACAAAAGCAGAAAAGAGGATAGGCAGTCAAGACTGTGTTATTTATTTATTTATATAATCAGTTATCTGTCATTTATTAAACAGATAATGGGACTGATCTGTGGACCCTTTTCATCCATGACACAAGGAGTTAAGCAGATACAATACAATACAAAAGATCAATAGTTACACATCATACCACAAATATCAATATAGGAGGATAAGACCTTTAAGCATGCATGTTACTTCAAAACATAAAATAAAACTCATAATGTAGTAAATATCATAGAAAAATGTTACAACAGATGTAGATCACAATACAAAAACACATAAATATTATCTCTAATGCATATAGTAAAATAAATTGACAGCCTATTATTCACACAAAAGCTCTTATGCCATCAAATACATGCCAAACTCCCTATTCTATAACACATGCCATCCTCAAAGAAGGGATGTATTTTAGATAAAATTTCCAAATGAAGGATTATTCAAGTGTAATAGACAAGGAATCAACCAGGGGGTGCAGCATAACTATGATCTTTAAAACATACACATGGATTCTTTCATAATATGTAGCTTTTAATTTTTCTTCAAGACGGATAAAATGCAATGACTGCTTGCTAGTCAGTTTAGCACTCTCATTGTGATGTCTTGTACTGTATAATTGCAAGGGGGGAATAGCACAATAGAACCATGCAGTATAAATGCTAAAATGATGTATGCAGTACCTTCAAGAGAAAACCCAATACAATGGCTCCTAGATGGCCTAAAATAACAACACAAATAGCAACATGTACACTGTGTTCATATGTGCTATGAAAAAGGGGAAAACAGTACACTGTGAAAGTTTCATTGACTGTACTAACAGTGGACTATGGCAAGTATGGAGGGAGTTATTCACAGATGTGCAAAGAAAAAAATACATCATTAGTAACTTGGGCCAACATATCTTCACATAACATGACTTTGTGACTCTTTAGGTAGATATTTCCTGTCCTGTGAATAGTAAAACACACAGTGTCAGATCCAGCACTAAGATACTACGTGACCTAGGCAGCTGCCTAGGGCCCAGTGATATCTTAGGGGCCCAGCCACATCATTTTAATTAAAAAAAAGATTTTTCTGCTCACACTTGACATCTGAACTTCAATTAAAAACTGTTTTTGCTCAGGTTCACTTGACCAAACCAGATTCCTGCTTTAGCTTGGAATGAATAAACTACCTGCTTGGTATTTGTGCAACAGCTCTAGCCAGTGAGACACAGCACACTGCTAAGCAGCAAATGAGAAGCAGTGGAAAACTGATGTGAGATTTAATCTCACAGCAACATGGAATTTCTATTATGGCACACCAACAAGATGGAGAATTCCTGTTTTATGTTTTTTTGCAACATGGAATGGTCTGTAGGAAGGCAAGCATTGATGGCATTCAGCAGTGACACCATTAAGTATTGTGTGTGTGTGTGTGTGTGTGTGTGTGTGTGTGTGTGTGTGTGTGTGTGTGTGTGTGTGTGTGTGTGTGTCTGTGTGTATGTAATGCCCATGTTAGGGGGCTTGTCTCATTAAGTTAATTGCTCAGAGCAATACAGACTCAAACCCAGTACCTTTGCAATGGGGTCATGAGTCGTAATCCTCCACAGCAACTCTTAGGTCTCCATCAGCTATCTCTCTCTCCCTCTCTCTCTCTCTCTCTATATATATATATATATATATATATATATATATATATATATCTATATATCTATATATATGTATATATATATATATATATATATATATATATATATATATATATATATATATATATTTGTTTGTTTGGTATGTATGGTAAATCACCGAGAACTGCAGCCTCTCAATGTCAGTCATACACTTAAATATTTTTGTGGTTCATAAAATACATGCTGAGGAAAAGACTGTTAATTTTTTAGGTGATTTGGAGTTGTCTACTCATATCTGTCTCCAATTTTGCAGAACATCTCAGATTTTCATCTCTGTTTATATATCTATGCCCTGCTTTTTTCCTTGGGCAAGTCACTTAATCAGGCAATGCTTTGGGGCAGTTATAAATTTGAACTAGGCTCTAAAACGACCCCCCTTGTGGGCTTGCCTAATATGCACCGTGTTCTTTAGATGTGATCCTTGAATGTTGACTGTGTGTTTATTATTTAGCTGTGAATAACTCTGACAGCATGAAGTCTGACTTTAATGTTAATTTTTTAACTATGAATACACATTTATTTAGCTTGTCTTTTGCAGGCACACAGGTATGAAACGCAATGTGCTTGAGCTTTAAAGATTTGTCTTGTACTTCATGCAGAAGAGTAAGGCTATAATTTGTTAAAGAGCTGGTTCCTGTAGCACAGTGTTTAATTCTCTCAACATTTATTTGTGTGTTATGTGACTCTGCATAGTTGCTTCACCAGACTGTACTCCTGGGCTGCTTCTGAAAAGGGACACATGTCCAAGTGGCTGTCCCAGTCTGTTAGCAAATGAATTAGACATTTACAATTTAAATTCATGTACCCCTCACATAGACACTAATTAATATTTCACTGTATGCTATTTGATTATGAATCTCAGCATGTGTCTTGTAGTTTAATAGTTTGCAATATGCATTTTCAGTAAATGTCGTTTCAAGGGGTGAGACAGTTACTACTTCTCATACAAAGTCTGTTTCCAACGTGAGAATGTTTTTTTTTTTTTTTTTGTGTGTAAACTTGGCTGCCAATGTTTTTTTTTTCCTGTAAATCTGAAATAAAAGTTTTAAATGAAATCCAAATCTCTATGATAATTGTACAAGGAAAGAAGAAAACAGTATGCACAATGACATGCTTGAATAGTGTCTGTAATAACTGGGAAGGGACAGTCAAGTAATGGAATATTAGTATGGCTGGCAGCAGCCAAATTCATTACCCTGCAGAGAACCCCATTCGTCCACAATCCAGCTGCATTGATGCTGGAGGTATAGGCTGCAAACATATAGCATTATTAGCCACTCATCATGTAGGTCAGACCTGTATTAAGTGATTGCCAAATGGAATAGCTATTCTTGATGACAGATAAAATATAGGAAGGTCAAGAATGAGATGTAGGTACTCTGCAAGCATTTAAGCCCAACACCCACATAGTAGGTTGTATTCTGAAATATTTCTGATTTTTTAACGATCTGTTGGTTGTTAAGCAAAAGCTGCTGCAGAATTTATAGTGTCTTTAATTGTTTTGCTTCATTCATCCTAATACAAAGTGAATTAATTCTTAGGCCTGGAGTGTGCAATATAGTGTAAACATGTTGTATTTTGGTAATATGTTTTATGCAATTCCTTCTTTATAGCCTCCATCAGCTGCAAAAGTGTTGTCATGTGTTAAGTTATAGGTTCATAGGTTCATACTAGGCTATCTGCCCTAGGGCATTTATAAGCCTAGCCAGAGTGTGTTTGGCTTTCGACACCCATTTTAAATTAATTTTGCTATGCCCTTTTTCGAGGTTAGTATACTGTGCCTCTGTCTAACAGTGACACAGAAGTGATACCCGGGGTAAACCTACTATCTCCCATCCACTCATCAAGATTCCTCTTGAAGAGAGTCAATGAGGGACTCTGCCTAACCTGGACTGGGATTTTATTCCAGAGTGAAGGGAGCCTCTGGGTTATGAATCTGTCCCTCCAGCATTTCCTATTTATTTCAATGCTGAGATTCAAGTCTCTCGAGCGCGTAGCTCGATGGGATTTGGATTTTCTGAGGTGCAGCATGTCCATTAATTCTGGGTTGGACATGGCTTTATATGTCAGGCACAGATCGCCTCTGAACAGGCGGTATGCCACTGAGTAGAGCTGGAGTTTCTTTAACCGGGCAGCATATGGCATCTGTTTGAGCCCTTTGATCCTCTTGGTGAGGTAATTTTGGGGTCTTTCCAGTTGCTGCAGGTGTCTGGCAAGGTACATCCTAAAATGGGCATTATACTCAATTACGGGCCTGATGAGGGATGAGTAAAGAGGCAAGATGACCTCCCCTGATCTAGATGTGAATCCCTTCATGATTAGGTGGGCTATATAAAATGTTTTTCTAACCACTTTGGCCACGTGGTTGTCAAGTGAGAGATTGCTATCAACTTGGGTCCCCAGATCCCTAATTACTTCTTCTGTACTTAATGGATTACCACCTATGTGGTAATTTGTGGGCAGTTTGTTTTTGCCAAAGGGGATGAATATACACTTTTTGGCATTTAGCTTAAGGCCATGGCTCTGGAACCAGTTGTCTGTTTGTATGAGGCACTTTTGTAGGATGCTTGTGTCGGCTGGAGAGTCTATTATGGCACCCAGTTTGCAGTCATCTGTGAACATGGTCAGCCACAGTCCTTCCATATTAGCCTGTACCTCCGAGAAATATATACCGAACAAGAGAGGTCCCAGGACTGAGCCTTGCGGGATGCTACTTGTAACTGGTTTGTAACTGACATGGCTCCAGCAATTCTAACCATGTGGGTTCTGTCCTTGAGCCAGTTTGCAACCCATCTAGTGACATAGGGGTTTATATTTAAGCTGGTGAGCTTATCTATAATGCCCAAGTGGGGTATTGTATTGAAGGCTTTTGCAAGGTCCAGGTAGGCTGTGTGGACCACCTTCCCCTTGTCAATGGCCTTGGTGACTGTTTCAAAGAAATCGACCAGGTTTAAGAGGCAGGATCTGCCCTTAACAAAGCCAAACTGGGTAGGATCCAGTGTCTGTAGGTCCCCAATATCTTTATTTATGAGGTCCATGAGGATCCTTTCCATAGCTTTGCAGACCAAGCTTGTCAAGCTTATGGGGCAATAGTTTCCAGGATCCGTTGACGCACCACATTTGTGGAGAGGGACCACTGTTGCCGTAAGCCACTCTCTGGGTACATATCCTGTAGTAAGGCTGAGATTGAACAGTAGTTTTATGTTTGGGTTTAGTTCTTCTTGGAGTTCATGTAGGACGCAGCCCGGGACACTGTCTGGTCCCATTAATGCTGTGTTTTTTGCTTTGGAGAGGGCAGCTCTTACCTGAGCATCTGAGATGTCAGGGGGGAAGCACTCTGCTGGGATAGATATTTGCCTTTTTGGTGGGGAAGGGGGGAGAAGTTTGGGCTGAACCTGTCAGCTAGGATGTTGGCAATGTCTGTGGGTTTGGTGTATCTTTTGTCATTTTGGACTAATTCTGAGCATATCTGGGAATTCCCACCCAGATTCCTAACATAACTAAAGAAAGCCTTGTGATTATCCTTAGTGTCCTGTGCAATCTTTCTCTCGAAGCTGGCCTTAGACAATTTTATGAGTGCCCATAGTTTTTTGCTAATACTGATCAGAGATGCCTTCCCTTTTTGGGATTTTGCTCTATCATGTAGTAGCTTCCTCCTTCTATTGTATAGTTTGTTTATGGCTGGGGTCCACCAGACAGGACACCTAGCTTTGGAGGATTGAGTCTTTGTTTTATTTGTGATTGCATGATCCATGCATTCCTGAAGGTGTTCATAGAATGCATTTATAAAGGATTCTGCGGTCTGGGCCGTATTTTCCACAGGCCCGGGGGCTTTGAAGGATTCCACCTCAGTTTTGAGGAGTGTGAAATTTGCTTTAGAGAAGTTTTTCACTGTGGTTTTCTGGGCAGGGGCTGGGGTCGGGATGTGAATATCTAGTGATATTAGTTTATGGTCTGATCTTACCAGTGAGGGATGCACTTCTGGTCTGGAGCACAGAGTCCCCATGTTGGTGATGATCAGGTCCAGTATGTTTTCCCCTCTTGTGGGAGTGGCAACAAGTTGTTCCATAGCATTTGAGTTTATAAATTCTAGGAACCTTTGGGCTAGGGTGTTGGAGCTAGAGTAATGCTCCCAGTCTATGTTAGGGTAGTTGAAGTCACCCAATATAATGGTGTTTGGAGAGACCTTCATATTTTCCAGTGTTCTCAGGAAAGCCGAGTGGGGTTCCTGGGTTTGCGAGGGTGGTCTGTAGCAGGCTATAAACTGGAAGGCAGTTTTACCCACTGTTAGTTGCACATGGATAGACTCTGATGCTTCGTGCTGTGCCACCAATCTGGAGGTGTGGGTATCTTTGACAAATATTGATACTCCCCCTTCTTTTGTGGTTCGGTCCAAGTTTTGGGGCCGAAAAACATTGTATGAGGTATAACCTGGTAGTGCTGGGGTGCTCTCTGGAGCCTTGTACCAGTTTTCTGTTACTGCACAGATATCGATGTTCTCCATGCTAAGGAGAGTTTTGAGTGCGTGCATCTTGAGGTTTAGACTTCTGGCATTGAGTAGCATTACTCTTAGTTTCTTATCCCTTGTGATACCTATGGAGGTGGGTTTGTCTTTTGAGCCTTGCCTAAAAAAGGCACTATGGGCGTGGCAAAAGCCTTTGCCAATATCCAAAAGCCCAGCTCATTATAAAGTCTACATCATTTGGAGTGATGATCAGAACCATCTGATCTTCAAACAACACTTACGTAATCATTGTCGCATATTACTGTGATACATTCTTTTCTAAAAGTCTGGATTGCAAAAGATTTCAGATATTAGATAAAAACTACTATTCTGGCAGTAACAGCAGAGGACTAAACTTCAACTTGTTAATGAGGTTCTTCCTTTGCCAACAGTGGAGGGTTTGAATCCTTCCACCTCCATTTATCTACTGTGTGACAATGAGCGAGTTATTTAACAACATTATACTTTAAAGCAATTGAAAATTTCAGCTAGCTCTTTAATGGTCTCCAGGGCTGCATGCCTATTAACTTTAAACATGTTATCCTTGTTTACCAGTTATTTTCTACTGCTCATCGGATCTACTTGGGAAAATTGTGCTGCACACCAGTTTTTTGATGAAACATATACAATTCATTCTTCAAAAGCAGCAGGCACTGCATTGTTAGATAAAGCACTGAAATGCAAATTTCTTTGCAAGCAGCAACCTATGCATTAGCAATAGTTCTCTTTAATATGGAATAATTCAGATAACATTAACTTCTGCAGAGATTGTGCATATTGACAGCATAGGTTATCAGTTGGTTAATATTTCTTATGTACTCATAAATACTCTTCTATTTAAACAGTACTACATATGGCTGGATCTTATGGTGCAATGCTTGTGATCTTTATACAATTTCCTGTAGTTCATCCAAAACTGCAAGTTAAGTGCATGCAATTTATTTCTTAATAGCAATAAGTGGTGTACACAGTCAACAATTTGGCTATAACCGCTGGTGTGGGTGGAGGTTGCTCTGTGAATGAAAGTACCTTATGCTCTTATGATCTGATAGTTTTTAAATCATTGTTAATCTGTCTTTGCAGGACTAGTGCATGTGTGTGTGTGTGTGTGTGTGTGTGTGTGTGTGTGTGTGTGTGTGTGTGTGTGTGTTTGCATGTGTGAATTAAGTTGGAATTCTTTGGCTATTTAATGCTTTTGTGAAACAAATTTGACTTTTGTCATTATTAATTTATTTGACATAGACATCTGAGAAGGATGCAGTCAACAGTGTAGCTATAAATGTAGGATTTGAGGATGTCTGTAGATATACATCTATACGTAACCTGCCACGGGAAAGATGCATTTTCAATTAATGTGAATTTCAATGAATTTTCAATGAATCTGAGTTTGAAAACATTTTTAATAAACATGAGTTTCAAGGGAAAAGAAGTTTACTGTTGCTCATGTTAAGACTGTCTTCAGTGTGAAACAGTTTTGTTTTATTTAGCAAATGGCCATCAGTTTTTTTGCTATAACATTTGAAATAAAGGTTTTCAATCAGCTTTCTGTAATAATTGTAAAAATAAAGAAAATAGTATGTACAGACTGATAGGATTTTGCAGTGTTTATGGAAAATGGAGAGATACAGCTAAGTAATGGTACACTGAAATGGCAGTGCCTTTGGAGGGTTAGTCCTTTACCCTGCCTAATGCCCCATTTGAACAAGATCTAGCTCTGAGTACATATTATGGTCTTCAAATGTTTCACTAAGTTGTGCCCTGAGAACTTTGTTTGACTTGTGCTGCATGCATATCCTGTATATATATATATATATATATATATATATATATATATATATATGTATATACCACCTTGAGGATACCCCCTCACTTATAAATATTATTGAGCCATATAGCAACTTGAGATTCCTATGATCAGCCAATAAACTGCTGGTCCAAATCCACAAAGCTAATAACTCTGCTGGTGAATCCCTGTTTGCCAACTTTGTTGGCAAAACCTGGAATTCACTGCCAAACTATATAACCCTTCAATCCTCCATAAGTCTCTTCAAAAAACACCTCAAACAAATTAAGTTATAAACTGAAAACATAATCTGTAGATATCATAACATTTAATTACTTAACCAAGCTCTGTTTCCAGTCTGATGTCTTTTTTCTTTTAATTGTGTCAGACCATGAGAATTGTGAGTCCCTATTGGGAACATTACTAAAAAAATTGTACAAAACACCCTGTCTTATATTTTTTAATGTTATGTAACTTGTTGTGTAATCTATGTAATATTGTCTATTGGAGCTTTTCTGCCCTGGCCTCTGCTGAAAATGGACATGTATCCAGTCGGACTATCCCGGTAAACAAATGTAAAATAAAAAAATATATATATATATATATATATATATATATATATACAGGTCAGTGTGTACAGCACACAGAGACATTACTTAATGTACTTTATATTGTTGCTGAAAACATGTTGCTTGATGTTGTGTAACTGATCCTACATCAGTGTGTGGGATCTTGCCAAATAATGTATGCAGTACTAAGATTTAACAAAATAATGCAACAACAGTCTGCAATCTCTCATGATTACTATACATATATTCCATGATCTAGAAAGCACATATTATATGTCCATTTTAATATATCCCTCTCCCCCTCCCTACTTACTGCATTTTCACAGTAGATTCCTCTGATTGTACCACCTCAAAATAAAATTGCATTTTAATTTACTGTAAAGAGCATAAACATGGGATTAAAAATTTATCTGTGGTACTAGAATAATTACTTTAGAAAGATGCCATAGCAAACATAACTGAATCCATATACTGTGATGTCCTTTTCTGATTCACACTTCTTGCCTTATTGATAGTTAGAATTTGTCATCCTGGAATATTGCTAAGAATAGCATGGCTTACAAGGTTTATGCTTAGCTACAGCCATATGAACACAGCACTATACATTATTTCTGTAATTGTATACAAGCACCCTGGAATGAACAACATAAACTAATCCACTGACAATGCAAATGTTATTTACACACGCACACACACACACACAATATATATATACATATATATATATACAGACACACACACATTTGGAGGTGGTAATGAAAGTCCTTGCAAACCTTTGTGGATGTTATGAATTGGACTACAGTGGGCTTGCATTTGGATTTCTGTTGTAGTTTAGATGGTATTTTTTATGTATTTATCTAGCATATATATATATATATATATATATATATATATATATATATATATATATATAAAAACAAACTTTAAAAACACATTTACAGACAGGAATGGTTTGTTACAATACAAAGGCTGCCATCTATTACATTTTAAAAATGTTATTCCTAAAGGACAGTTCTGGAGTCTGGAAGAGTAATACACATGAAAAAAGAGACAATAGATGATGCAGCATTGGAAATGACAGGCCATTTTAAGTGTAAAGATTTACCCCAGGGAGTTAGCGAAGAAAGCATAGGTAAAAGTACAGAGCTGTAAAATAATATTCAAAGAGATGAAATTAAATACATTATAACAAAGTCAGATTGTTCCTTTATAAGTCTTGAAACATGAAATTCAAGGAATTTGCTGTGTTCAACAAAAAATAAGTATATTTTAAGCTTGCATTGCACTTTTTGAACTGTGTTTTTCTTAATTACTTCTTCATTTTTGCTGTTTTTTTTTGGCTGACTGTTTTTTTTTTTTTTTTGGTTCACTTTAAATTTTATGTACTTCATGAATTTCATAGCATGGGTTAGATTTAGATCTGCTGAATCTAGGCTGTTTGGTATTACTTGAGCACTAGAATCAGCTATCCTACATTAAGAAGACCATTGTGCTCTCTTTGTAGCAGAAGTAGATACCCATGACTCATCTGAGTTGGGTATTGCTGGAAAAAGCCTCAGTTTCGGGCTTTCCTATTAGTTAATTTGTCTTAAAACTGTTTAACTTTGCTTGTACTTTATCGAGAAATCTGGAGTGGATCTGAACTAAATCCAAGGCATCCACTGTGCTCACCAAAAATAAGTACATTTTAAGCTTGCTTTGCACTTTTTTGAAATGTGTTTTGCTTAGTTGCTGCTTCATTTTTGCTGTTTTTACTGCTGTTGACTTTTTTCTGAAATTTGAATTTCTAGTTTTTTTGTCTTCATACTTTTCAACCTGGAAACATGAAAATTTTTGACAAGGGCCCATGGAAAGTAGGTTCAACTGGCCAGAAATCTGTATTCTAATTAACATAAAATTTGCATACATAATTATGGAACCTCATCCACCCAATGGAATTGTGGGATACCAACATTCAAATGCAAATTGAACAGACAAAATATTAAACACAAAATATAACCAGAACAATAGTGTTTTATTTATATTAACATTTGAGCTTATGTCGAACTTTGAACATGTATAAAACTAAAATGCAATTTTCTTTTATAAAAATAAAATTAACTGCCACCATCATTAATGCATTAGGCACGTGGTCTCTGAACAGTAATCAGATGGCAGAAACACTTTAGCAATGTAGTACATTATTTACAGAAGGGAAACCATATAGTAGATGAAATTTGCAACCTGGCAGGTTGTAACTTCACTTGCTACTTATGATCTTATTTAAAGTTCATCAAGCTACAATTTTACTACTACCAAGTGGCATATTTGCTGACTTAAACTTTTATTTCCTAACAGTCTCTCACTACAAAACTATTGTGCCAAAACTGTACCTGAAGCTGGATCATTAAACTCCTTTCAGTCTGACTGTACCTAAAATTCTAGTGAAGGAAACAAAGCATGTGCAGTATATTATATACCCCTGATACGAGATAATAAAATAAACACTAATGTAATACAATAATGCAGGAGTGGTGTTGCAGTATCACTCCTGTGTCTACATTACTGAGAATACTTATCAGGCATTGCTTGCACAATTGTGCATTGGGCTATTGCAAAACCTTTAACCAAACATTGAGAATTTTACTTAATAGCAATTTTTGATATTAATAATATATTGCTTTAATAGACTAGACAGCACAAAAGATTAATTAACTTTAAAATTCATATTTGACAAAAATTTCAATTTTTTTTTGTGTTTGTCAAACCTATAGTTGTTAATCTCTACATGCTAAATTATAAACTGAGGAAGTTGTCTATTGAACACCCTGATGCTTTATTTCTGCTACTCAGAAGTAAACAACATTTCTTTACCTTGCTTAATATTCAAGGTTATTTTTGTATAGCACTGGAAAAGTGTATTAGCTTACTCTTTAAATTGTGACTATAAAGAAAATCTAGTAATTCAGATTTATCCATGTGTTTAATTATATATAAAATCAATTTAGTACCACATCTGAGAAATGGTCTGTTAAGGCACTTCATTTATGCCTATTGCCTATAAGATCAAAATGTATAATGTGTCAATAATAGCCAGTGATCCCTCCAGTCAAGTTCAAAATAGATTATTATATATTTAGACAAAAATACAAAGTTTTTCAATTGTGCATTTTATAGTCATCTAGACAAGTAAAATAACACGTTTTTGCTTTTTTTTTTTATTTCTTTTCTGTTTTTTCTCTTCATCTTCTGCTCATTACAGTAACATAAGTTAGAAGGTGTACTGTGCAGCTCCACGGGCTGGTCCCCCCCCCCCCATAAGTTGAGGAGCAAACATGACGAAATAAATATTTTCGCCCAAGTTATTGACCAAAAATATATATTCTGCTCTGAAACTGTAGCAGTTTGCTACAGTCAAAATACCACATGAAGTGTTTTGGTGCTTCAGTGCTACGACTGTAACTGCAAATGCATTATCAACACTGACCGCACTACTGTAGCATTGGCAGATCACACCCAGGGAGCCCCTTCAAATTATTTGCTAAATAATTAAGGCCAAGAATACAACAGTATGGATAAAAGTCCAAAATTGGGGAAATTTTAAATATTACTCCAGTCTACTTCAAAAGTTAACAGAACAGCAGGTTTTCCATCAACATACATTTTCTAAACAGTAAGAAGGAAACTGGTGTTAGTCATTACTGAATGACAGAATTACTATAATTGTCAGCAATTTAATAGGAAAATAGATCTTAGGTAGGACAGGACAAACATACATAAGAGCGAAACCAGATACATTCTGCAAGATCTGGAACAGTCATGAGGTGTACGTGCAAATAATGCTTAAGCTGTACATTAATACAAGCCAGCATTATAAATTTAGTTGTGACACATCTGCAGAACTGGCACCATGTCAGCATAGGCCACCTCTATACAAAATGATAAGATATCAGGGCACATAACACAGACCATAGGTATGGGAAGCTGTTGAAGGTGGGAGGGGGCAGAGAGTAAGGGGGAACTTAGTGATCTAAAAAGGGCAATTTTTAGAACTATTTACTACCACAACATAGGTTCACTTGGAGGAAATTTTAAGCTTAGCTAATTTCCCTTTTGGTGCTTGAATTAATGTTTCCTGATTGGTCTTACCTACCCCATGGCTGATAATTGTACATTAGCCCTAGTGAGAATAACTGTGATCATAACATAGACAATTTGATGTTCAGCAGGTCCATCAGTATTAGGTCAGAGGATGCCTTGTATGCCAGACTCAGGTCAGCTCTACGCACTGTGTAGGATACTGAGTATAGTGAGAAATCTTTGAGATGTTCCATGCATGACCTATTGTTTAGGACTTTTATCCTTTAGTAAGATATCTCTGTGGGTATTCCAATTGTTGCATGAGTCTGGACAAATACATGCCAAAGTGGGCATTATACAAAATGATTGACCTAAGAAGGCTTCATAAAGGGGACAATACAATCTCTAGATCTAGTCACAATTTGTTTATAAGCTGTGCAACATAGAAAGAAAGACTTTATGACTCTGGGCTAGGGTTGCCAGCTTTTCATGTCAAAAATTCTGGACATATACATGAAAACAAAATGCGTGTAATTTTGGTAGCCCTCCCCCCATGCAGCCATTCCAGTGTCCCATTACTTGGCTATCTCTCCATTTATCCCCAGTTGCCATAAACACTGTTCAACACACTCAGAGTGCATACTTTTTCCTTCTTTACTTCTACAAAGTTTACAGATATTTTGATTTAATTTCAAACTTTTATTTCAAATTTTACAGCACAAACACTGATAGACTTTTGCTAAACAAAGCAATGCAGTCTCTCAATGAAAACAGACATAGCTTTAAAACTTCTCTGCCTTTGAAACTCACATTCACTGAAACAGCATTGAAACCTGCATTCATAGAAAATGCATCTGGCCAGTGGTGGATTAAGTTTACCTTTGGGCTTTTTCAAATCATAGGCCCCTTGCACACATTTTTAGGGTCATGCAAAAGTTCTTTGACTCACCTTCCTGATTGTATTAAATTATAATACATATTAAATTATATCCCTTATATAATGCAGCAAAATTATAATACATAATAATTAAATTATATCCCTTGTATAATACAGCACTACTTGTTAGACTATGTGTTAAATGTATAGTTTTAAACATTTTTCCAGTACACAATGAAACAAAACATATGAACCAATAATGACAAAACTGCCCAATTCAGAATATTCAACCATAAAATGTCATTCAGACTTCTGTCATTAGAATCCACCAATGTCAATCAATATGCACAATCTCTGCAAAAGTAAAAGTCATCTAAATAATTCCACATTAAAGAATTCTGTAATAATGAAAAGGTTGCTGCTAACAAATAACTTTATATTTCAGTGTTTCATCTACAAATCATTGCATGCCGCCCTTGAAGAGTTGATTGCTTATGTTACATTAAAAATGGTAAGCTGATAATATTGCAATAGGGAATGGATGGCAAACTGAAAACAGGTTTATACGTACTAGGCATCTTATCCAAAGGAGGACATACTCAGTACTGCAGCACCCCCACCCCTTAAAATACAACACACTATGCGCAATACATCTATATGCTGTGGGAGTAGAACCCACAGCCTTCCAGATTGGCATACAAGCATGCTACCTGCTATGCTACTAACACTGCTTTAAAGTTCTAAATCACAATAGTGACATCATTTTCTAAACAAAACAGTTTCACATTGTAAGCAGACTTAGCATGAGCAGCAGTAATCTTTTCCTTTGAAGCTCACAATTCCTTGAAAATGTACTTGAAATTAAATTCCTTGAAAAATGCACCTGAAACTCAATTCCTTGAAAAACGCAGCTTGGTAGTTTGGGTAGGGGATTCAGGCTCTTGTTTCCTGTAGCTAAGGTACAGGGCTTGAGCATAAACAAATTAGCAACCACCTGCTAAGCCTCACTAGGGCATTTCACTCTCTCTCACAAATACCTCGAATTTTTAGTGCAAGAAATCTGGACAAAGCCTAAAATAAATAGATTATAAATATTTCTCTCATGAACTTAGAAAATGGCTAGAATAACAGGATGTGTGTTAGTAGGCATTTTTCTAAAGAATATGACATCTAAAACTCAAATGTCTGTCATTATTTAGCAACTTTAATCCTTTTTAAGGAACAGATGAAAATATTAGGCAAAAATCTGGACATTCTGCAAAAACCTGGACAGTTGAGGGGTATGCCACCTACTTTTTATACACACACACACACACACACACACACACACACACACACACACACACACACACACACACACACACACACACATCTTTATGGCTAGCCAGTTTGCTTGCAGCATGTTTATAGCATGTAGGAGGAAAACAGAGCACTAAGAAGCAAAGCTCACAGATAGAAGGCACCCATACTCCATTCAGAATGAAGATACTAGTACTGAACCAACAAAGCAAGTGTGACAGTGCCATTTACACACTCTGTGCAACCAGAAAGAAATTAACTCTTCAAGTTAAAACACTCCTTAAATCAATGTTCTTACTATAACATGATATCTCAGAAAGTATATATTAGTGTCTGTGCCAGCCTGGCACATTTACTTCAGTGCTGGATTTAAGGTGGCTGAGAGCGTAAGAATTCATGTGCCTGGGATTAATAGCACTGTCTAGCATAAATCACGCATATTGCTTTTTTTCACCTGAAGCATTCCCCATTTATAAGTACCAAGACAAATGTGTAATTTTCAGAATGTCTTATCCTTCGCTTGGCTAACTTAGTTAAATGCATAGTAACAGTAATCATCATCATACTCAATGTGGACATACACTAATGTGATAGCAATTCCTTTTGACTTTGTAATACTAGCTATGCAAAGTTTAGTATTTGTATCTCACAGTCTCCCCTTACCTGTAAGTGTGTCGGGGGAAAAGCTGTGTGTGAAACACACTAGAGTTGTAACAGAAGTTAAAATTTCGCTCCTAAATGTGGACTTGTTTGGCATGGACTGTGTTTAAATCTTAAAGAAAATGCAGCCAGCAGTATGAATTTTTTTTTGTAAATTGTTGAAGCTGTCACTGGGGTTAGACAAGACAAGATGGTCTTGTAAAAGTGCGGTGTGCTCCCTCCCCCTCCCTCTATAGGTTCATAGGTAGTTACTAGGCTATCTGCCCAAAGGCATTCATAAGCCTAGCCAGAATGTGTTGGCTTTCGCCACCCCCTTAGATTAGTTCCCGGTGCCTCTATCCAGCAGTGCCATTGAAGTGATCCCAGGGGTAAACTTTCTGCTTCCCATCCACTCGTCAAGGTTTCTCTTGAAGAGTGTTAGCGAGGAGCTCTGCCTAATGTAGAATGGAATCTTGTTCCAAAGCATGGGAAGTCTCTGTGACAGGAATCTATCCTTCCAGCATGTCCTATTTATTGTTGTGGTGAAGTTTAGATGCCTAGAGTGTGTGGCTCAAGGGGATAAGCTTTTCTTTAGGTGGAGCATGTCGATCAGTTCTGGGTTGGACATGGCCTTGTATGTCAGGCAGAGATCACCTCTGAGTAGGCGGTATGCAACTGAGTACAGCTGGAGTTTCTTCAGTCGAGCTGCATAGGGCATCTGTTTGAGGCCAGTGATCCTCTTGGTGAGGTACTTCTGTGGTCTTTCCAGCTGTTGCAGGTGTCTTGTAAGATACATACCAAATGGGGGGGTTGTACTCTATGATGGGTCTGATGAGTGATGAGTAGAGGGGAACAATGACCTCTTTTGATCTGGATGCGAACCCTTTTGTGATAAGTTGTGCCACATAGAAGGATTTTCTAACCACTTTGGCAATGTGATTATCAAAGGAGAGTTTACTATCTACTTGGGTCCCCAGATCCCTTATTATGTCTTCTGTATTTAGGGGACTACCACCTATGTGGTAGTTTGTGGGTACTTTGTTTTTTCCAAAGGGGATGACTATGCACTTTTTGGTATTTAGCTTGAGGCCATGATTTTGACACCAGATGTCCATCTCAGTGAGACCCTTTTAGAGGATGTCTGTGTCAGCCCGAGAGTCAATTAGAGCCCCTAGTTTGTAGTCGTCTGTGAACTTGGTCAGCCATAGTCTTCCTATGCTTGCCTGTACCTCTGAGAAGTATATGCCGAACAGGAGGGGTCCTAGGACTGAGCCCTGGGGAATGCCACTTGTAACTGGTTTAGAGTCAGACCTAGCTCCCGCAACTCTTACCATGTGGGTTCTGCCTGTGAGCCAGTTGGCAACCCATCTTGTGATGTAGGGGTTTATGTTCAGGCTGGTGAGCTTGTCTATAATACCAGAATGGGGAATGGTGTCAAAGGCCTTTGCAAGGTCTAGGTAGGTTGTGTGTACCACCTGTCCCTCATCTATAGCCTTGGTAACTGTCTCAAAGAAGTCCACCAGGTTTAGGAGGCATGATCTGCCCTTAACAAAGCCGAACTGGGTAGGGTCCAGTGTTTGGAGGTTCCCAGTGTCACTGTTAATAATTTCCATGATGATGCGGTCCATAGCCATGCAGACCAAGCTAGTCAGGCTTATAGGGCGATAGTTCCCAGGGTCTTTTGTGGCTCCACCTTTGTGGAGCAGAATAACCATTGCTGTGTGCCACTCTATGGGTATGTAACCTGTGGAGAGGCTGAGTTTGAACAGTGTGTTTAGGTGAGGGGTTAGTTCGTCTTTGAGCTCGTGTAGGATGCAGCCTGGGACTCCGTCCGGTCCCATTGATGCTGTGCTTTTGGCTTTGGAGAGGGCTGTTTTAACCTGAATGTCTGTGATTTCAGGAGCTCTACATTCTTCTGGTATGGTTATGGGCCCTTTTGGGGGTGAGAGGGGAGTGAAGTTTGCGCTGAACCTGTCTGCCAGGATATTGGCTATATCGGTCAGTTCAGTGTATTTTGTGCAATTCTACACTAACTCTGAGCAGATCTGAGCATTGCCACTTAGATTCTTGACATAGCTAAAGAATGCCTTGTGGTTATCTTTGGAGTCCTTGGCAATTTTTGTTTTGAAACTCGCCTTGGATGATTTTATGAGAGATCGTAGTTTCTTTCTAATACTGATCAGGGATGTCTTCCCTTCTTGTGATTTTACTCTTTTCTGTACTAGTTTCCTCCTATTGTACAGCTTGTTTATGGCAGGGGTCCACCAGACTGGTTTCCTTTTCTTGGAGGAGTGAGTCTTGGTTTTGCTAGGGATAGCACGATCCATGCATTCTTGTAGGTGCCCATAGAATGCATTAGTAAAGGATTTTACAGGTAGGACAATGTTATCCTTTAGCATGGGGGCTTTGAAACTTTCCACCTCAGTCTTAAGTAACGTGAAGTTTGCTTTTGAAAAGTTTTTCACATTGGTTTCCTTGTCCAGGGGTGGGGGCGGAATGTGGATATCCAAAGTGATTTGTTTATGGTCAAATCTAACCAGTGAGGGGTTGATCTCCGGTGTGGAGCACTGGTCGCCCATGTTGGTGATGACCAGGTCCAATATGTTGTCACCTCTGGTGGGAGTGTTGACCAGTTGATCCAGGGCATTTGAGTTTATAAATTCTAGGAAATGTTGGGCAAGGGAGTTAGTACTTGAGTAGTTCCCCCAATTAATGTTTGGGTAAGTGAAATCACCCAATATTAGGGTGTTTGGTAGGACCTTTATATTTCCCAGTGTTTCCAGAAATGCGGAATGGGGGTCTTGGGACATGGTGGGTGATAACTAGCAAGCTACAATATGAATTGCAGTTTTGCCCGTTGTTAGTTGCATGTGGATGATCTCTGAAGCATCATGCTGTGCCACTAACCTGGAGGTGTGGGTATCCTTGATGAATATGGATACACCCCCACCTTTTGTATTTCGGTCCGGGTTCTGTGGCCGAAATGCATGGCATGAGTTGTAGCCTTGTAGTGCTGGGGTGCTCTCTGGAGCCTTAAACCAGGTTTCTGTTACTGCACATATATCGATTTTCTCCATACTGAGGAGTGCCTCGAGTGTGTGCATTTTGAGGTTTAGACTTCTGGCATTGAGTAGCATCACCCTCAGTTTTTTGTTACTTGTGCTATTTATGGTGGTGGGTTTGTCTTTTGAGCCTTGCCTAATAAAGGCACTATGGGGGTGGCAAGAGCCTTGGCCAGTATTCGAAAGCCTAAGGGTGACAGGTGCAAGCTGTCTCTAACGAAGCAGCGTGGCTTGTTGAGCATGTCATCCCAGGCAGACAGACACCGGATCCCCTTTGAATGACACCAGAAGCTTAGCCAATTGTTGAAATTGATTATTTTATCTTTATACCGTGGTATCATTCTTGGTGAGGGCAGGATGCTGCTCAGGGTCAGGGTCATACCAGCCTGGGCTACAAGATCAGAGAGCTCTTCCATGTCTCTTTTCATTTAGTCCAGGGAGGTACGGCTATGGTTCTGGCTCCCTTAACAAAGAACACTGTTACTAAAAAAGATGCACTAACAAAGCACATCATCAGAAAGTGATCACCAAATGTTAGTTTCCATTAAACTTCCAGTTTCCTATTGCAATCTAAAATCCAAAGGCCACATGTAAATTACTACCCACTTTGCTTACATTACAGGTATTGATGTCATTTTATAACTTTACCTTTGCTACCTGTCTGTCATATAAAACTAAATAAATTGTAAACATTGTTTTTTATTTTGTTTTATACATTTTTTACCAGGCAAGTCCACTGTACACAAGTTTTTCAGGGGCAACACAAATGTGCTGCCTTGTTAAGCAATTTGATCAGTCATACTGTAGGCAAATGGAAGAGGTAGGAAGGAATCAAACACTGTCTTGGATACAGAAAGCTCCTCGTTAACAGCTCAGAGCCTTATTCTTCTGTACTACCTCCCAAACCTTTTACGTGTTTTACATGACATACACGCTGCTAAAACTACAACCATAAAAAAAAAAAAAAAGCTGAGACGCATTTTACAATTACCATTTTAAATATATATGTATTTTATATACATATATGTATATATATATATATATATATATATATATATATATATATATATATATATATATATATATATATATGTGTGTGTGTGTGTGTGTGTGTGTGTGTGTGCTATTTAATATTTTACACACTGTTTTTAAAAATGATGACAATCTAGTAATAAACTAAGAAACAGACTTCTATTGGTATCAGATAGGACAGAACTGAAGAGGGTTATACTGGACAGAGCAGGACTTCAATAAGACTTTCAGCATAAGATAAAAGTCAAATCAGACCCTACAAGGATTGAATTAACTACCTAAGGAAAACTGAAGGGACTGTCAGTTGTGCAAAATTACACAAAGGAACTTGACAACACAAATATGGCTTGTCTCACATTTTTTATGTTACTTCCTCCCAGGTGTTAGGAGACCAAGAAAATAAAACATCCCCCAAACATCAACTGTCATTACAAATTCAACAGCCAGATATTTGCACTTCTCTGTTAAACATCCCCCAACCATCAACAGTCATCACAATTCAACAGCCAGATATTTGCACTTCTCTGTTAAGTGCAACTAAATAAATGATGATGCACATAAAAATGGCAGCACCAGTAAAGGGCATGGAACCAAATTAAATTCTCATAATAAAATACTCTGCATGAAACCCAAATATATTTGCGTGTAGGGCTGCCACCTTTTCAAAAGCCCAAAGTGGGACATTTTTACCCACCGCTATTGCAAAGGCTTGCAATTTACCTTTTGGCCAAAATAAATACTTTTTAAGGTAGAATTTGAATTGCTTACATAAAATACTGAATTGTTTTAGCAACAATTATTATTTGTATGTAACCACCAAAGAAAAGTTTGGAAATATTATTTGCCCTAAAAATATCAAATATCATCAGATTTTCATGTTTTTCTGAATGGATATAATTAACTAAATAGGAATTGTGCTGTATAAAGAGGGACAGGCAGTGATCAATAAAACTATCAATTTGCCCAGCCAGAGAGGAAAAATAGAAGCAAGTCACACCTGCTGCTGTGCATACAAGAAAAAGCAAAACCGTGATGGCATTAAAAATGAGTTAAAAAAAGTTTACCATGCCAAGCATATAATTATAAGACATAACACATCAGTAAAATGGGCATGAAATATTCTTCTAATGGTAGTGAAAGTTTGTAGAAAAGTAGGCTTCATCAGTAAACCTGTACAGTACCAGGCGTTACCACTCACTTGACATTAATGGAGTAAAAAGTTTAAAATAGCATGTTGACTAGCTGACTGTTTGTGACATTTCCAAAATTAAGATGCTTACATTTATAGTCTTGTTTAATTTTATTATACCTACAATTTAAATAAAGTAGGCAAATTGTCTGACTACACTAACAGGCACACAACTGACCAGTACTCACCAACATAATAAGCAATCGAGAAGTATGTTTCTGTGGAAGACTGATCCCTGTAACCTGCCATCTGTCTACTAAGGCCACCAATATCGGGCACCATCAGCAGGATATTTGCTACTCCCTCATGTCATGACATCTGTTTGGTCACTAACTGTCAGATTTGATACAGTGTTAAAAAGTCATTTTGTCTTCGGGGAAAGCCAAAAAGAGTAAATGAGGGGCTTCTTATCCTGTACGCCCTCTATCCCAAATCCACAACAAATGTGTAATACAAGAAATGTCATTCCTCTGACTGGGCACTTTATAATAGGACTACAAAAACTGGTGAGGGTAGCCATGAAATGCAACATAAACACCAGTCCATGCTAAACCAATAATCAGGGAAGAAGGAAGGAGCAAGAAACCACACTTGATAACTATGCCAAAATGACAGTGCAGAGGTTAGAATCCACAATGAAGGAGGAATGGGCAAAGGGGCTGAATGGATGTGACTTTAATTAATCATATATGTAGACCCGTACATACAATAAAGAAATGTCTCGAGAATTTTTGGTTTAACAATTATGAGTGGAGAAGGCAAAAAGTACACAGAAAATTGCCATCACCACCACTATCAGGAGTAAGGGAGGCAAAATCTTAAACGTAGAAAGGATATAACATCAATACACAATAAAACTACAAGCCTACAAGGGGGTTTCAGTGTGTACTGGTAATGGACTGCACCATAAACCTAGACAAAATACATGCAACACTGATTAAACTGATAAGACCAGTATTGTCTCCTTAGGGACACAATCTGTCCAGTCAGTGCTGACAAGAAACAGCCTGCCAGTGCTGTCTACACCTGTTGCCTCAATTATTTTAACGAGTTTTACCCTCTTCATCACGAATTTCACAGATCAATGTTAAAGCCCAGAAGCTACACTACCAGATAAAGTTACACAACCAGTGCATCCTAAAACTCCAAGCTCAGACATTACCCTCGTGTCATCAAATGCGCACATGAAAAATTAAAAGGAAATTGGGATTTAAATGGGCCAGTTAGGAATTCATGGCACCCTATTATTTTTAGTCCAAAACCATGAAATACCAAGGAATTCAGTACAGCTGAGAGGTATGTTTGTATTTCATAGCATAGGTTAGAGTCATATTTGCTGAATATAGGCTGTTTGTTATTACTTGATTACTAAAATCAACCATCCTACATTAAGAAGGCCCTCCTGCACCCTTGTGGCAGAAGTGTATAGCCAGGACCCATCTGAGTTGGGATTGTTGTAAAAAGGCTCAGTTTTGGGGTTTCCTATTAGTTATTTTGTGTTAAAACTGTTTAACTTCGCTTGTGTTTAAGCCTCACATTTGTGCATAGCTGAGCACTGTGCAGCGGGGATTTAATGCTGCTGTGTATAGACACGAATGCATAGAAACACAATTTTCACTTGATGTCTGCTAGAAAACCCTCCTTAGTTCCACTGCCTCTCGGTGCGCAACACAGTTGTCTAATGCTACCTAGCGAGCAACTCATTTGTGCATTCTGAGGAGTTGACACAGTCTTACAGACTTAGCCCTCCACAGAACAGTCGCCTTTGCTAGTCTCACAAGCAAACCCTGGTCCATCTAGCCCATCCCCACTAGTTATTACAATATATACTTACCATAATGCATGGATAGTTTCTCACCATTTCTCCAGCCAACCTGATTGACATGGACATGTATTCTGAAAACCACTTGCTCCTAAAGCAAACACGGCTTGTGAGAGATGTAACTATACCATGAAATTAGAATCAGTCCCTTCACATAACAGTATACAAGACATGCAATAGGTTGTCAGCAGACACAATACATTCTCACACAAGATAAGGTCAAGACACATAAACCCACATATGCAGAGGTACTCACTAATAGCCTACCAAAAGACCAAAAACCTCCCAAGTGCAAAAAAAACATGCACATACTGGTACAAGAACAGAATCCACCATGACACATAACACACATATTAGTGTCTCAACAATTAAGCTACTAAGGCAAAACATCTCAAAACCTAATCTTTTGGTCATAGGCAACTCAATAGTGAGACACACAGATGGTCCCCTCTCCAGGTTGAACAAGGAGAAGGTGATGGTCAGCTGCCTGTCAGGTGCCAGGATCCATCAAATCATGTATGCATGCAAGTCGATCAACAAGTACTTTTATGACTCTATCATAGTGCATGTCAGTGTGAATAAGTTGAGATATACCCCTATGGAGTAAATGAAGAGAGACATCGCCAAACTATATCCCAAGCAGGTATGTTCCTAAGCAGCATTCTACTTTCACCTAGGATAAAGCCATTAAACAGACAAAAATGATTGATTTTAATAATTGGCTCAGCTTCTGGTGACATTCCAGGGGGATACAGTATCTGCCTGGGATGACATGGTTGACAGTCCACATTGCTTTGCCAGAGATACCCTTCACCTGTCTCCTCAAGGCTTTCAGATACTGTGAAAGACACCTGCCTCCCCCATAGTGCTTTTTTAGGCAATGTTCAAACAACAAAACTTTTGATGTAAAGAAATCCACTAAAGTGAAACGTAGGGTCATGCTGCTTAATGCTAGGAGCTTTAACTGTAAACTGCACTCCCTGGAAGCACTCCTCACCTTGGAAGAATTTGACATTTGTGAAGTCACAAAGACTTGGTTCAAACTCACTGAGAGCATACTGGCAATACAAGGCTACAATGCCTTTCACCCTTTCATACCCCAAAACTAGCTTGTAAGAACCAGGGGGGGAGGTGTATCCATTTTTATTAAATCCAAATACACCTTGAGACTGGTGAAACAGTACAACTCTCCTGAGCTACTCCAGGTCCAATTAACTAGAGGTAAAATACCCATCCACATCATCGCTAGCTGCAGATCCCCTGCTATGAACCAGGAGAAGCACACTGCCTACCTCGATTTGCTAGAGTCACTCAGTACACAGCCAAACACGTTGGTCATGTGAGATTTCAACTATCCTTTTATCAATTGGGCAACTTACATGAGCACCAACATGATCACTATGAGGTTCCTGGACTTTGTTTATTCAGATGCCCTGGAACAGTTTGTCCAACTATCCTTTTATCAATTGGGCAACTTACATGAGCACCAACATGATCACTATGAGGTTCCTGGACTTTGTTAATTCAGCTGCCCTGGAACAGTTGGTCCACACTCCCACAAGGGACTCAAATGTCCTGGACCTAGTGCTCACCAACATAGAGGGTCACTGCACTACAACCTTTATGTTGCACTCTCTGGTAAGGCCAGACCATAAATTTGTCTTGATTGAAGTAAAGATCAAACCTGAAACTCCCAAGGAATAAAAAACTGAAATATTTCTCCAAAGCAAACTATTGTCTACTAAGCAATAGTATAAAAAGTTTTAAAGCCTCTGCTAACATAGCCAACAATGACTGCTATGTAAAGGAATACACAAATGCCCTATACAGCCAATTAAATAAATGCATTGACTCAGCTGTACCCAACAGGAACAAAACCAGATCTTCCTGAAAAAGTAAGCCACCCTGGAGGACTATAAGTATAAATGAGCTATACAAAAAAAGAAAGAAACTGATATCTAAGAACAGGACGAACTTACTCAGCAGAGGAAGAATACCCTCCACAGCTTGAACAAGCCAATCAGATATCTTGTTAAGTCCTCTAAGGCTAGCTGCAAGTCTAAATTACCATCCCTAGCAAAAAACAATCATAAGGCATTCTTTAACTATATCCGATACCTAAAAGGGAATGCCCAGTTGTATGCCCAACTTATAGTGGATGGTACCACTCACACCAAACCTGAGGAAATTGCCATCCTGCTAGCCAACTGATTTGACAATAACTTCACATCTCCCCCTGTTCCCACCAGACATACCTGAAAGCATTCCTGACCACCAGTCCTTTACTGTGCAGCGCCAAAGAACAGGTCATACAAGCAATCTCCAAGGCCAAAACCATGGCCTCTGTGGGACCAGATAACATCCCAGGTTACTTACTAAACAATCTAAAACAAGACCTTGTGGAACCACTTAGCACTCTCTTTAGCTAGACGGAGAACTGTCTTTGTCTTGGCAAAGTGGAAAACAGCAACAGTAATTCCCTTGCACAAAGTGGGGTCCATCAGTTGATCCTGGAAACTGTCAACCCATAAGGCTAACCAACCTTATCTGCAAGGCCATGGAAAGAATCATCATGGACCTTATCAACAGGAATATAGATGACCTCCAACCCTTGACCCAACCCAGTTTGTTTCATCAAGGCTAGATCTTGCTTACTAAACCTAGTGGACTTCTTCAAGAATGTCACCAAAGCCCTGGATGAGGGCAAAACAGTATATGCCGCCTATCTTAATTTAGCCAATGCATTTGACACAATCCCACATTCAGGTATCATAGCAAACTGGTCACCAACAGAATGCACACTTTCAAATTTGGAGAGGTCACCTCCACCAGTAGACCAGTTACCACTGGGGTACAACAAGGATCTGTGCTGAGCCCTCTATTGTATATAATCTATTTCTCTGAAGTCCAGGTGAAAGTAGATGGCCTGTGGCTTACCAAGTTTGCAGATGGCTGTAAACTGGGTGCAATGATAGAGCTCCCCATTGATGCCAACATATTACAGAAAGGGCTGACACAGACAAATGATTGGTGCCAAACTCATGGACTAAAACTTAATGCAAAAATTGCCTCATTATCCCCATTGGCAAAGAAGTAGCCCCTGCAAATTATGATATAGATCCAACTAGAAACCACACCAAAAATGTGGAACAAACAGTAAAAGTCTAGATAAAACTCCACAGTTTTATTACAGACAGTGAAGCGCTTTCTTCCCCCATTGGAATTTCTTCAGAACTGCTGTTATTAAAACACAGGCCATTTAAATACATCTCAAACTAATCATGTGGCATCCAATGAACCAATACATTTAATAAAATAATAAAACACAAAGTTATGAGTGCAGAACCTAGTGCTTAAACAAAAACACAGATGCATAAAACAGCATGTAAACAAATGCATATGCCCCTGAATGATAAACGGATTCATAATAGGACAACAACCCATTAATTTGTTAGATATTAAATGTATGTTTACATAACACTAACTTTAAAAATATGTAAATAATATCTATTCTATAAAAAAAAAAATAAAACTACTAAACATAAAAACTTTTTAACTTTATTAAAGGGCTAATAGAGCATGCTTCATTCAACCCAGGGGGAGCTGTAGCATTTCATTTCAACTACCAAATACGTTCCCTAACCAGCAAGTGTTCTTCAATAATATAGCCCCTTGGGTCACTTTTTATATGTACCAGAACTTTAGATTTAAATCTGTGAGTAGGGCAAGCATGTATGTGTCTATACAAGGCATTAGTAGTTTTTGCCTTGTTAATCTCCGGGTCATGTTCATAAATTCTCTCTTTTAGTTTCCTGGAGGTTATCCTTATATAAAAAGCAGGACAAGAATAACAACAGGCAATATAGACTATCCAACTAGACTCACAGTTGGAATGCCCTTTAACTTTGAATTTGTGCCTTTTTATATAAAAGGTACCCCCCCCCCTAATATAAAGTGACACTATCTACAATGTTCACTTTTAAACATATCACTATTACTGTGCTTGCTCACATTCCTGGCTTTTCTGTCCAACAGATTCTTGAAACATTTATTTTTCCTATACACCATTTTTGACCTGACACACAACAACCTCCTCAAGTGTTTGTCAGAAGAAATAATGAGCCAGTTTTCTAAAATACAATCCACTATTCTATAGGTGTCAATGAATAAAAGGTTTAAAACCAATACATCCACACAACCATTTGAAAGGACACCAGAAATAAACTTGTAGAAAACTATAGTAGATGCCCAAACAAGCAGTAGAAACACCATAAGCTCCACACATATAATGAAACAAAAATCAGGCACCAAAATCTTTAATTGTTAAGTGCTTTCATCCCCTGGGTGAACCTTCGGAGACTTCATCAGAACTAAATAACCCCCCTTCAAGTCAAACCCTTTTTATACATACATAATTGAATACATTAAACAATTAGGTAAATAATTAATTGGTAAGAACATTTAAAGACATACCATAAAATCACAAAAACAAATTACATACCATATAATAATAAACATAATCCTTAAAAATGTTCCTTTAAAATGTATATAAAAGTAATAAAATTAAAATATGAATACTTGTAGCTTATATATCCCAATCAAATGCTGTTGTATAGTATCTTAAAATACTAATGCTTTTTTTCTCAGCACTGGAACTAAGGACACATATTCATTTAATCCAAGTTCTACTAAGGCATTAAGCTTAATAATCCAGTGGAATTCGTTCAGTTCAACCTGAAGTTCCCACCAACCACCTCTCAAATTGTCTGGGACAACTTCTAATATTCCAAACTTGAATTTTGAATGTGCATATATCATTTTCCAAAGCAAAGGGGCAATGATTACATTACAAACATCAAATTGCACACACACACTCAAGCCATTCAACAATTACTGGTATGACTCTGTCATAGTACATGTTGGGGTGAATGACTTGAGATGTATCTCTCTGGGCTATATTAAGACAGACATGATGTAACTCTCAGGTAACGTGTCCCAAGCAGGGATGTCCCTAGCCCTAAGCAGCATTCTACCTTCACCCAGGATGATGCCACGATACAGACAAAAAATGATTGACTTCAACAATTGGCTTAGCTTCTGGCTTCAATCCAAGGGGACCCAGTATCTGTCAGCATGGAAAGACATGGTCGACAGACTGTGCTGCTTTGCTAGAGATGGTCTTCACCTGTCTCCTCTAGGCTTTTGGTAACTGGTAAAGACACTTGCCTCCCTGTAGTGGCATTTTTAGGCACTGTCAAAACAACAAAATTTCTGTCATAAAAAAATCCACTTAGGATAAATTTATGGTTATGCTGATTAATGCTAGGACTCGTAACAGGAAACGGCACTCCCTGGAAACTCTCCTCACCTTGGAAGATGGTGACATCTGTGCAGTCACTGAGATGTGGTTCAAGGCTGCAGAAAGCACCCCAGCTGTGCAAGGATGCAATGCCTTCCAGACAGTCAGACCCCAAAATGAGCATGAAAGAACCAAAGGTGGAGGTGAATCCATCCTCATTGAAACCAAATACACCTCGAGACTGCTTAAACAGTATGACTGTCTTGAGCTACTCCAGGTCCAACTAACTATGGGTAAAACACCCTACCACATCATAGCTAGCTACAGGTCCTCCAGCGTGAACCAAGAGAAGCCCAGCCACCACCTACCTGGACATTGCTAATGTCATTCACTATACAACCAAACACTTTGAACATGGGAGATTTCAACTATTCTTCCATGGATTGGGCAACATACAAGGCAGCAAACTTGGTTGCCCTGAGGCTCCTGGACCTTGCCAATGCATATGTCCTGGAACAGTTATTCTGCACCCCCAAAAGGGGCTTAAGTGTGCTGGACTTAGCGCTCTCTAACATGGGGAGTCACTGTACTACCCCATGTGTGTTGCCTTCCCTGGTAAGGTCATACCATAAATCTGTATTGTTCAAAGTACCACTCAGACCTGACACCCTCACAGGAGCAAAAAAACTGAAGAAATTCTGTAAAGTAAACTACAGCCTACTAAGTGATGGTATAAAAAGTTTTAACACCCCTCCTAACACAAGCAGCAATGAATCATATGCACAGGAGTACACAGATGCTCTTTCCAAACACTTAAACAACTGTATAGACTCAGCTGTACCTGGCTGTATCAAAACCAGGTCTTTCTGAAAATACAAGCCACCCTGGTGGACCACAAGTATAAATAGGGTATATAACAAAAGGAAGAAGCTGTTATCTAAAAATAAGAGGGAACTTTCTCAGCAGAGGAAGAATGCCCTCCACAGCTTCAACTTGTAAAGTCCTCTAAAGCTAGTTATGAGGCTACATTAGAATCCCTAGCTAAGGCTAATCATAAGGCATGCTTTAGCTACATCTGAAATCCAAAAGAGAATGCCCAGCTATGTGCTGAACTTACAGTGGACAGTACCACTCATACTGAACTCTAAGAATTTGCGAACCTGCTAGATGATAGATTTGGTGAAAACTTCACCACCCTGTCCTCAACATACATACCCCAAGGCATACCTGACACTAGTCCTCTACCTAGTATATTCAAAAAGCAGGTCATATTTGCACTCTCCAAGCCCAAAAACACATCCTCTATGGGACCAGATAACATCTCAGGAGGCTGTTTACTAAGCGATCTAAAACAAGACCTAGTGAAACCATTTGGCACTCTGTTTACCCACAGCCTGAGCTCTGGCTTTCTAACAGCAGGGGGGAGAACAGCAACAGTAATCCCAGTGCACAAAGGGGATCCATCAACTGACCCTGGGAACTATAGACCTATAAGCCTAAACAGCCATATCTGCAAGACCATGGAAAGAATCATCATGGACCTTAGCAATAATGACAAAGGTGACCTTCAAACTCTTGTCCTGACCCAGTTTGGCTTTGTTAAGGGTAGATAATGTTTATTAAAATTAGTGGACTTCTTTGAGAATGTCACCAAAGCCTTAAATGAAAGCAAAACAGTACATACTGCCTATATTAACTTGGCCAAGGCTTTTGATGCAATCCCCCACTCAGGTATCATTGAGAAACTCTCCCAGCTGTGGATTAACCCATACATCACTAGATGGGTTGCCAACTGGCTCACCAACAGAATGCATACCGTCAACGTTAGGGAGTCCACCTCTACCAGTATACCAGTTATCCGTAATGTACCACAAGGATCTGTGCTGGGCCCTCAACTGTTTGGAATCTATTTCTCAGATATCCAGGCAAAAGTCAATAGCCAGTGGCTTACCAAGTTTGCTGATGACTGCAAACTGGGCGCAACCATTTAGTCATGAAACATGTTAACATATTATAAAAGGGTAAAACGAAGTAAAGAACCACACTGAATCACAAGAAAATAAAGTAAGACCTTTCGTTTACTTGTATTAGCAAACTTCATCAGACAAATCAAAAACATATTACAACTCTTATATAAGCATTTAAACTATGACATCACCACTCATTTAAGAAAACCAAGCCTCCATTTAAAGTACTATGTCCTTATCAAATATATTGGATATATAAACCTCAAAAATAACAATTTAAGACAGTAATAATAATTCACAATGAAAATAATTGAAATAAAATACAAATAATAGCACAAAAACATTATACATATATATAAAATTATTCATAATAAATAATTATACAAATATACATTAATCTGGTAAGAGCCCTCATTTTAAGAATACTTCTGATGGAAACAGAATCATTCAAGCTTGGGGGAGCCAAAGCATTCAATTTCAGTTGCCATATCAGCTCTTTTTCATCCAACTTCAAGTCCATTGGCCCACCCCTAATATTATCAACATTTTTTTCAATAACATGGAAAACAAAACTGTGTGTAGGGCAAGATTTAATATGTCTGGCTAGGGCATTATTCAAGTTCATTTTCTCAATTGCATACACATATTCATAAATTCTATTTTTAAGGGTCTTTCTGTTCTGCCAACATCAAATGCAGGACAGTTTAAACAAGAACCTAAGTAAACAACTCCTCTTGTGTTACAATTGAATTTGCCTTTAATATAATATTTATTGTTGTGAATGACAAAACAATTTCCAACTTTGATGTATTTCCACCAACGACAAGCCCCACATTTAAACATACCACAATGTGGTGAATGATATTTCAAAGTTCCATTCTCAAGGGATGCTTTCAGATTCCTTCCCTTCCTAAACACTATAACGGGGGAATCTCCCACACTATTTCTAACTACATTGTCGTCCAAAAGAAAACACCGATTTTTAAATATGATGGATTTAAGTAAGGGGGCATCCACTGAAAAGGTGGTAATAAAACTCAATTTAGCCAGACCTAAGTTAGAAAAAGCATAAAGCTGGTTAAGGTCAGATGCTACAATATTGGGGCCTGTCACTAATTCATTTCCCTCATTTGTCAATGAATCATTGTTGATGTTATTACTAAATTCTTCTAGTTCGGGAGTGTCCAACCTGTCACTATAAGTCAACAATGGTTTAAAAATACCAATCTTTTAAATTGGACTTCCCCAATAAGATTGTCAAATAATTTACTGGGGTAACCAAGTTTAATGAACATTTCCCTCAACAGGGTACATTCTTCAAAAAAAGCACATTCCAAAGAAACCATCCTTGCAGCCCGACCAAGTTGGCCCTTCACAACCGCTCTCTTCTGCAGAAATGGATGGCAACTAGAGTGGTGAAGGAATGCGTTAGAATAAGTTGACTTTCTAAAAATCTTGGAAATGTACCTGTTCATAGAGGGGTCCTTAATCAATTCAACATCTAAAAAAGAAATTCTATCAGTTTGAAACTCCCAAGTGAATTCCAAAAAAATCAGTAAATGCAGTAATATGTTCAATAAATGAATTAGCCGAACATTTATCCCCCTTCCAAAGGATAACGATATCATCCAAATAACGGGTGTACCATGCAGTCCTCTCCTGAAATACATTATCCTGAAAAAGGAAATGCTTTTCCCAATAGGCCATCACAGTATTAGCAAAAGTGGCCTCACAGGGAGAACCCATGGCAACACCCATTTTCTGTAAATAAAATTGATGACTACAACATCAGAATGCGTGCACTTTTGGCAAATGATGCCTATGTTAAGGTTTCTCTGAATGAGATTAATGGTGCATATCAACAAATCAGGGGCTTCATTAATGATTTATTTATTGATGGGTGCATTGATGTTGAATTATATATCTATCTTTCTATTACCCACACCCTTACTCCTATTATGTTTGGGTTGCCTAAAATCCACAAAAATTTGTATAGCCCTCCTTTTCATCCCATAGTTGATGGCAGGCAATCCATTACATATGGGTGTGTGAAATTTATTGACACTAAATTGAAAAAGGCCTTGCAAAATGAGACTCAGATCTGTAAGGACTCGTGGGCCTTCTTGGGGGTGATAAACAATCTCCTTTTTTCTGAGAATTTAAACTTTTTCACAATCAATGTCCGTGATTTATATACAGTTATACCTCAGGACATCGGTTGTGAAAGGATAAGAGAATTTCTTTTGGAACAACGTGTTGATGGTCCATGCATTGACCTAGTGATTTACTTATTGGAATTGGTACTTATCAATAATTATTTTATGTTCGATAAAGAATTTTATTTACAGAAAATGGGTGTTGCCATGGGTTCTCCCTGTGAGGCCACTTTTGCTAATACTGTGATGCCTATTGGGAAAATCATTTCCTTTTTCAGGATAATGTATTTCATGAGAGGACTGCATGGTACATCCATTATTTGGATGATATCATTATCCTTTGGAAGGGGGATAAATGTTCGACTAATTCATTTATTGAACATATTACTGAATTTACTGATTTTTTGGAATTCACTTGGGAGTTTCAAACTGATAGAATTTCTTTTTTAGATGCTAAATTGATTAAGGACCCCTCTATGAACAGATACATTTCCAAGATTTTTAGAAAGTCAACTTATTCTAACGCATTCCTTCACTACTCTAGTTGCCATCCATTTCCGCAGAACAGAGTGGTTGTGAAGGGCCAACTTGTTCGGGCCACAAGGATGGTTTCTTTGGAATGTGATTTTTTTGAAGAATGTACCCTGTTGAGGGAAATGTTCATTAAATGTGGTTACCCCAGTAAATTAGTCAACGATCTTATTGGGGAAGTCCAATTTAAAAGATTGAATGGTATTTTTAAACCATTGTTGACTTATAGTGACAGGTTGGACACTCCCAAACTAGAAGAATTTGGCAATAATATCAAGAATGATTCTTTGACAAATGAGGGAAATGAATTAGTGACATGCCCCAATATTGTAGCATCTGACCTTAACCAGCTTTATGCTTCTTCTAACTTAGGTCTGGCTAAATTGAGTTTTATTACCACCTTTTCAGTGGATGCCCCCTTACATAAATTCATCATATTTAAAAATTGGTGTTTTCTTTTGGATGACAATGTAGTTAGAAATAGTGTGGGAGATTCCCCCATTATAGTGTTTAGGAAGGGAAGGAATCTGAAATCATCCCTTGAGAATGGAACTTTGAAATATCATTTACCACATTGTGGTATGTTTAAATATGGGGCTTGTCGCTGGTGCAAATACATCAAAGTTGGAAATTTTTTTGTCACTCATGACAATAAATATTATATTAAAGGCAAATTCAATTGTAACACAAGAGGGGGTGTTTATTTAGGTTCTTGTATGAACTGTACTGCATTTTATGTGGGCAGAACAGAAAGACCCCTTAAAAATAGAATTTATGAACATGTGTATGCAATTGAGAAAATGAACTTGAATAATGCCCTAGCCAGACATATTAAATCTTGCCCTACACACAGTTTTGTTTTCCATATTATTGAAAAAAAATGTTGATAATATTGGGGTGGGCCAATGGACTTGAAGTTGGATGAAAAAGAGCTGATATGGCAACTGAAATTGAATGCTTTGGCTCCCTCAGGCTTGAATGATTCTGTTTCCATCAGAAGTATTCTTAAAACAAGGGCTCTTACCAGATGAATATATATTTGTATAAATATTTATTATGAATATTTTTATATATATATATAGTGGTTTTGTGCTATTATTTGTATTTTATTTCAATTCTTTTTATTGTGAATTATTATGACTGTCTTAAATTGTTATTTTGAGGTTTATATATCCATTATATTTGATAAGGACATAATACTTTAAATGGAGGCTTGGTTTTCTTAAATCAGTGGTGATGTCATAGTTTAAATGTTTATATAAGATTTGTAATATGTTTTTGATTTGTCTGATGAAGTTTGCTAATACAAGTAAATGAAAGCGCTTACTTTATTTTCTTGTGATTCAGTGTGGTTCTTTACTTCATTTTAATAGTTCTCAGTTTGTGTTTTTATTTGGTTTGTATATTACAAAAGGGGTTAACACATTTGAATGATTGGTACCAAAGTCACGGGCTAAAGCGAAAAGCAAAAATGACATTATTATCCCCTTTGGAAAAGAAGAAGTCCCTAAAAATTACAATATTGACAGTAACCCACTAAGCCCAAACCAAGTAGTGCTAGATTTAGGAACACAGGTTGATAGCAGGCTAAATCACCATGTGTCCACAGAGGAAAAGAAAGCCTGTGACACTGTGTATCTCATAAGTAAAGACATCACATGCAAGACTAAGGATGTTATAACTTCTCTCTACTTGACCCTCATCAGACCACTATTAGAGTACAATGATTTTGTATGTAGCTCACCAAACACTTGCAGCAGCTGGAGACAACACAGAGGTCTTTCACCAAGAAAATTCAAGGCCTCCAAACCATGATCTACATGGAAATGCTGAAAGCCTTGTCACTGTGCTCTGTAACCTATATGCTGCTGAGAGGTGACTTTTGTCTGGCCTACAGAGCAGTCTCTGACTCTGCCCTAACAGAAATGTTGCACATCTACAATTTAAATGGAACAAGCGTCACTCACTCTAGGGATCTCAACCTGCCTGTGACATCAACAGAACATGCTTAATGTTCAATGCTCAAGAACAGATATATCTCCCAGAGATTGACAGTCCTCTGGAATAAACTTCCTATTCATGTGAAGTAGAAATCCTCAATGACCCTATTTAAGCACCACCTAGACAGTTGGATGGGGGACCATATATTCATTGCAAATAAAGACCATCTAATCATGGTCAATTAAGGAACATGGCTATAACATGGCTAGCTTTTTAATGGCCTTAAGGTCATTAGCCTAGTAACTTCATATGAACCTGTGAACCTATAATCAGCCCGAAATTATACAACTTGCTGAATTTCTGCTTTCTCTTAATTTCTTCTCCTCTTCCTAAACATTATTTTGCATATATTGTCCCCACGATTTCCATTTATTTCTATATACATTTTCTAGTAATTGCTTTTTTGGCAGCCAAAATAATTAAACTTAATAAGGACTTTCCATGTCAGGGCAATTCAGATCCTGTATCCCAGCTCAAAAGACTTATTTTCTTAATTATAACTATTTGCTCACCCAATGTTTCTGACGGAGTACACTGTAGGAAATTTTTAAAATGTGCCAGCATATTCCAGTTACCAATTTCTTTCCCATCACACCTCCAAAATTCGTTAGCTACCTGTGGAAAAATTCTTTGAAGTATTCCTTGGTTATAAAAATACCTGTGCAAAAATTTTCAAGTAAAGATTCTAAAACTTCTAGACTTCGTTGCATACTTGGGATCCATGCAAATGTGCTGCCATTGTTCTCTTGTAAGCTGTTTTTCCAATCTCTCTTTCCAACATTTTCTAACCTCTTAGGATTGATCTTACTGTTATCATGGAGTACTGTATATGCCCCACTAATTATCCCTTTTATACCAGCAGCTTATGTTCTGGAGTCAACTAAAAACTGTATCATAGCACATCTTTCTCTTACGATTCCCCTATCCATTTCTCCTTGCCTGTACTCTGATATCAGTGCCCGTTAGGGAAGGCAATTTCTAGCTTGCAGTCTAAATGCCTACTTGGCCTCATCCCACTCATTTACCTTTCACATTGTAGCAATTTCCTCCCAAGTTAACATTGCGCTGAACAAGAGCAAAACTCAAATATTTGTAAGTGGCATCAGATGTATTGGACAAGTCTTGTCACAAGATGGTCAACCAGATCAAGAGAAAATAAAATCAACACCCCAGATGGAGAAAGCAACAGACAAACAAGTTTCCCTAAGAATTTTTGGTATATTTCAATACCTGTACAGATTTATCGAACATTCCATGCTTTTTGGAAAATTGCTTAGGAAAGAAATAGCATAACACTCAGACCACGACTAAAACAAAGTTTCATATTATTAAAGAAATTTGGAATCCAAGTCCATTAGCAAAGATGCTGAAGTTCTTGCTACTCCCCAGAGGACATGTGTTTGATTAGTGGCTTATAGGCCTGTTGGAGTCTGTCAAAGGGACGAGGGAGTGATGAGGCTCCAGCTGCTCATCTTTCATAGGCATAGAGATAGCAGATGATTGTGTACATGGAGGTGGGACTTTCTCTGTAGCCTGGCGGAGACTGGACATGGAAAGGCTGCTCGGTTGTAGGTAAGAGAAGGAACTCACTCAGTGACTGGGGTGAGACCTACCCCATAACCAGGCCTTATACCCATCTAGCCTATAATGAGTTGCCTTTTCACTAGGGAGGTAGGAACTCCCCCAAACAATCAAGCCTCCCGTTTAGGCAGAAGTGGTAGCTGTTAGGTATAATTTTCTCCACTTCTCCCAGATATGGACAGTCTAAATGGCTATTTCCCCCTGCCATGAGGACTTTAACACCTAGGTCCTAACTGTTTAAAAGAAGACTGCAAATTGGATAGAGAAAGGTGCTCACAACAGTGATACAACATCCAAGGTACAGTCTTGAAGTCAAAAACCTAACATTCTCACTGTAAAAAGTAATTTTGATCAAGGCTGTTTTGCGCCAGTAGCTGTTTATGGTGTCAGGATACTTACACAGGTAGACAGTAAGCACAGATGGAAATGAAATTACCGGCTGAGAGTATGAAGATTGGTATAGACAGTGCAAAATCTAAGATAATGCATTTTCTTTAAACTATTATATAAAAATTATTGGATCTTCAAAGAATGATGATAATGCCAATGAAATATGACCTAATAGTTTCCTACAAACCAGTCAGAGATAGATATACATTGCAGATGAATTGAAAATAACTCATTTTGAAGGCAGACTGAAGGAATTGCTAACTCAAGAATTAAAAGAGGTGTATCTAATTTCCTGTCTAACAGTTTCAGGACAAATGATGCAAATGTTTTGAAAGTACAGAAAGAAAGTACAGAAATGCAGTTTCTTTTAAATATAAAAGTCTGACCAAATGAAAACAAAAAAGTTCCAATGTAGATATAGCTGTACTACATATAACAAGATGAACTAATTGTGTGTAAGATCTGTTGTTCAAATCAAACCTTCATACTGAATTAGTTCACACACAAAATGCCAGATGGAGTCCAAGAAGCACATTTTGGAATGGTTAGGGGTAAATAAATAATACATGACATCATGTTTTGGTCAGGAATGTTTCAATGGATAGAGATTTTGCTGAGGAGCTATCACTTGTACAGTAAAGTCTCACTTAACCGGCACCCATGGGGATTGGTAGATGTCGGTTAAGTGTATGCTCTAGTTGCTTGAAATATGCTTTGCGATTTTTGATTGGCTCATATACCAACATACAAGCCAATCAAAAATTGCAAAGCAGAGCCTCAGAAGAGACTCCTCTTTGCAATTTTTGATTGTCTCATATGTCGGCATATGAGCCAATCAAATGCCGGTTGCTTGAGAGTGTCGGTTGCTTGAGTCCCAGATAATGGGGTTTTATTGTACCATGTTTCACATGACTAGTATGAAAGAGGAAATGATAACACATGAAATTCCAGAGAGTATATGGAACAAGATAGCAATGGATTTGTTTCAATTCAAAGATCTAATCTTTGTGGATTAGTATTCAATAGCTCAGAAGTAAACTTAATGAGTGCCATGTCATTGAAGTCAGTCATAATACAACTCAAAGGAATATTTTTAGTCAAAAATTCCTGATGACCTTATCTCAGATAATGGTCCTTAGTTTGTGAGCCAGAAGTTTCATATTTTTTTAGAGAAATGAAAATCTAAACAAAGTACCACCAGTCAGATGCAAACACAATCCAATGAGTATGTAGGGAGGAAGATGTGAACATATGCTGTTAGTGAGAAGCAAAGTTGTTACTTAGCATTATTGAAATATAACAGTATTCGACTTCAAATAACTGACCTAAACCTTCAAAGGTGCTTGACTTAATTATTGGTGCAACAGAAACAATGCTTAACTTAAAGGAATCACATTTCAAAGCACAGTAAAAAACAGAAAATGTACTAGCATAGAACTGTAAGAGATTGAACAGCCCTTGTTCAAGGAAGTGAAGTGAGAGTGCAAAATCCAAAGACAGAGTGAGCGAGACATCCATGAAAAGAACAGTTGTGATAATGAAGGCTGCAATTACAAGATTCCATCTTGTCCAAAGGACAGCATGTTACTTAGGAGAATAGAAGTCATAACAACAGAACAAGGTAGACTTAATTTCAGGCATTCAGCAAGTCTTACCACAGGGACATTCCATTACTAGACATATAGGATCACATGAGAGCACAGAGTAAGAGGAAAGAGATTCTGTGGAATATTTCTGAGAGAGAGAATGTCCAGAATGCTCTTAGCAAAGCTTACCAGAGACTTACTCATCCATTACTATCTGAGAATGACTCAATAGAATGGGACTGCAATCTCACAGATGATCGTAAGTACTGATTTAATAAAAATGCTATAATTGCTTGATATGGTACTTTTGAGTAAAATCAGATTTACGCTTATCTTAAGTGACATATTTAAAGATGCCAATTAGTTTTTACAAATAATTATAAAATTTATTTTAAAGAAGAATGTGTGTGTGTGTGTGTGTGTGTGTGTGTGTGTGTGTGTGTGTGTGTGTGTGTGTGTGTGTGTGTGTGTGTGTGTGTGTTGCACATAGTTATTAGAACATCATTAAGAAATCGTAGAAGATTACTGCTATTTACTTAGTAAGCCTGTATACTTCCAGTTAACACCCATAGCTCCATATGACATCCAGATCTTGTTTTTGGTCTAGTTTATTTAATTTTGCAGTTTATAATAAGCAGTATTCAATTTTTTTTTTACAAATTGTTGCTTTCTACTTAATTACTCATATTTTCATATTCATGTTTATATTTTTATAAATGAGAGACCTACATGCTATTGAGTTGTATGGCATGAAATACCATGGTGGGAGATAGGAAAATTCAGTGTAAATGTCAGTTTATATCATACTATACTGGCAGTATATTGCTAACTGTTTGGTAGTAATTATGAAATAAGAAAAAATACTATTCATACTTAATACTTCAAAATCTAAGTGACTTACAAACTATTGCATGGTATAAACCCAAACGTAGGAACAATGGTGGATCAACAAAGAAAGTGAGTGGAAAGGTTGTAATGAGGAGGGGTGGACAATAAGCAAGGAATGGGGAATTATACAAGACAGAAGTGTAAATCCAGATCGGGATAGGCAGGGATCATTGGCAGATGCTAGCAGAATCCAGAGAGCAATGTTCAGCAACCACTCACCTTTGTGCCTGGGATTATGACAGGTTAGTGGTTGGAGCCTACCAACTATATGGCCTGACAAGTCAAGCCAGAATGTACTTCAATACACTGAGGTGATTATCATGTTGTTGGTGCATCTTAGAAGGCACAAACCTCCACAACTGATGATAGAAGATGGTACGAGACCCCTCAAAACTACTGGTAGAGGAGAAGCCTATGCCATGGAGGCCAACAGTGGTCTTTTTGGGTTATCATCAGTAGAATTGTCATTTATAACCCTGCATGAGGCTCTGGCCAGCACAGGCCAAGGTGTTTAAATTGAGTTCCCTATTTCCTGAATTTGAACATCAGATTGAATCAGATATAAAATCTTTCTGTAGAAAAATAAATTTAAAACTGTATATTTTAGAAACTTCTGATAAAAATGTGAGTTCAGATTTAAGAAATCACATTTAAATCTTCCATCAAATGTGTATGTCTCCAGTTTTGAAAAGGATATGTTAAAAGAACTACATTTTATTTTTTATAGGAACACCATATATGATAATTTGTCAGTTGAGTAAAGGAAATGTTTATGTGTATTAGCCTTACAAAATAATAAGGATATAGTAATTATGATAACTAAGGGAGGCAACATAATGGTGTAAATACTGTGGACTATAATCAGGAAACTTTTTCTCATTTGCAAGATGGGTGATATTATAAATAATGGTGTCAGACCCTAGTAATGGATTTAAAAAGACATTTGATCATTTTTAACACTTGTGGTACAAGATGAGATTATTACAAGTAATATGTTAGTATCAGACCCAAGAAGCAAAGTGCTTTTATATTCTTCCAACCATACATAAATCTATTCAAAAACCACTGGGACAGGCCATTGTTATTGGACATGGTCCTTTGATGAAACCTTTGTCAAGTTGCTTACCTACTATTTATCCATGCTATTAGAATTTGTGAGAGCAACAATTCAGGATTCCATGCAATTTTTAAAAGTAATAAAGGTATTCAAATTGAGAATCATTGGTACATGTTTATATTGGATATTAAGTCTTTATATTTGTCCAACCTGCTTGCCTACTATTTATCCTTGTAGGAGCAATAACTAAGGATTCCATGCAATTTCTAAATGTAATAAATGGTATTCAAATTGAGGATCATTGGTAAATGTTCACATTGGATATTAAGTCTTTGTATACTTGCATCTCACATTGGGTGGGTTTAGAGGCACTTGAATAAAGGATTTACAAAACTGGTCTTTAAAGAACAGGGTTCAATACATTTTACTCTGTTTGAGACTATATGTACTAATCAAAAATGTGTTTTGCTTTGACCAGCAATATTTTCTACAATTCAGAGACAATTACATGAGTATATCTTTTGCACCCACTTATGCCAAATTATTTATGGGGTACCTTAAAGAAGAAATGATATGTGATTTAAGCCATGTATGTCATGGATATGTGGCAAAGGTACCTACATGAATGTTGGTTTATATGAACCTCATATTTAGTAGACTTACAAGAATTTGTACTTTAAATCAAGTAAATGGACTACTGAATTTCTTGTTAATTATGAACTATCCACTATTTTTGACAGTGTGAAACACACAGACAGAAGCATGTGTAAGTCTCCCAGTCTTTAGTTAAGTAATTTATGTTAATGAAGCTGAACCCCCCATACACACTCACATAGCTCTGTTATCCCTGCAAATCAATGTCTATTTAAACACACTGTAGTAGACACTGTGTCTAGTATTCCTTCTTCCCTTTGATATATTAGGATATAGCTAGGAAGAAGTAGTCCTGGAATGTTACTATATTACTGAAATAATACTTGTTTTTGTTTGAATGCTTTATCCTAAATTATGTACTGCATAGCCTTGCTATAGTAATAGTATATTACTATACAAACACACTGAGTGCTAGTACTATTAACTACTGTAAGTACTAAGCTTAACATACTGCATTTGTTAAGTCAATAGGGGAGCTCAAGCAAATAAAATGACCAGGTTAATGTAAACAAATGTAAAACCAAAAACTATAGCCAGAGAAGTTAAAAAACACAAAACAGCACAAGCCACTGAACTAAAGAACAAAATAGTGCTGGATGGACACAATGAGACAGCAAAGCCCAATAATATGGTTTAGCGCTTTCTTTCGTTTTAATATAAAGAACTTCTTCAAAACAAAAGACAACCTTCACATACACACATTTAAATACCAGTGTTTAATTGTTCATCTGATGAATGTCTTTGATTCATCACATATAAAATAATCAAGTTAAAGAAGTACATACTAAAAAATATATAAGCTTGCAGTATAATATTACTGATATGTAAGAATTAATAATAACATTTGTCTCTTAAAAGACATTTGATATTTAATGTTCCACCTGGGACTCTCTCCGCATTAAATTTGAGCTCCTTATCCTTTAAGGCAGTATTAAACTCTGTAACATAAGGCACTTGATTAACCATATCCAGTACAAAAAAAAAATACATTTCTTAGTGTCTACATTCTCCAGCATGTTTTACTAGGGCATTATTACAATCTTTCTTTTTAATGGCCAAATGATGTTTGTATATTCTTTTGTACAATGGTCTAGTGTTTTTTCCCACATAGAATCCATCACGGCTTGTGCAGGAAGCTAAATAAACTATCCCAGAGCTTTTACAATTAAATCTGCTCTTGCTGTGTACTGTCTTTTTAATGTGGGAAAAATAAATACTAGAGGAAGAATCAATAAATCTACATTGTTTACAATTGTAACAGGGGTAAGTCCCCCTCAGGCCATGCAACCAAAAGAATCCTGTATTTCAAGCATGGTTTTAATGTTCGCTACTTTTTTTATATATAAAACAAGGATGTTCTCCCAAAACTCTAGCCAAGTCACTGTTTCCCAAAATGACCTTTCAATTATTCAAAAAACTTGTTTGATTTCATAAGAATCTAAACAAATAGGAACAGGGAAGGCACATTTTAAAGATGTAAAATCTTTCTCACCTTGTACTTTAGCTGTAAACCCACTTGTGAGAATTTGTGGGAATCTTTCTCCACCATTAAGGTTTATAACATTTAAAACATTTTCCAATTGGTCCTTAGACCGATTCCAAATAAAAAACAGGTCATCAGTATAATCCCTGTATAAAGACACATATTTAAATCCTTATAATTTAACCAATACAGACATTTCCCACTAGCTTAGAACTAAATTTGCAAAAGCTGGTGTGACTTTAGCACCCCTGGCTACTTCAAAGATTGTTTGTAAAGTTTTTGGTCAAAGGTGAAAAAAATTATTTTTTAACAATAAATCTAATAACAAACAAATTGTATTGACCATCACAATATTAAAGGTAGTATGTTTAGTCAAAAAATTCCTCACAAATTCAATACCCATCATTTGGTCAATGGATGTGTATAATGACATAATGTCTATAGTAACCAAAAAAGTTTCAGTGCCTAAAAAAGTGTAGTTTTTCAACAAATCTAGAAATTGCCATGAAACCTTTAAAAAATGATTCACCTGTGAAACCAGTGGATTTAACAAATAGTCTAAATAATACGAAATAGTAACTGTTTTTCCTTTTGTGGCCAAAATAATTGGCCTTAAGGGTGGATTTTTAGAATCTTTATGAATCTTGGGTATTCCAAATAGAATACCTAATAATGGCTCTTCCATAAGTAGGAATACAAAAGTGGCTAAATTAATATAGCAGCAATTCGACAAATCCATTAAACAATCATCAATATGTTGAAAATTTCTCTTTACATAATCCTTACTGACTGTACAATATCTATTTATGTCACTTAGTCTATTCATACAAACATTATAGTCTAAAACATTCATTATAACCATGCCGTTACCCTTGTCAGCCTTATTAAGCTGATGTTGTTGACAATTTCTAAGGGAATGCAAGGCTAAAGAATCTTGTGGATTTAGACTATAAAAATGTTTCTTTTGTTTAGTGTTACAAACATGTCTAATGTAATTCTCACATAAATCACTAAACACATTCAATGTGGAAATCGCCTTAGGGGTAATAGTACTTGGTTTCCTACATTCTAACCTAGGGGTCTGATCTATCCCATCAAACACATATTTCAAATTTAACTTTCTAATGTAAAGTTTCAAATCAGTAACTGTGTCAGTTAAAGGGGCTTTAACTGGGGGAACAAAAGAAAAAACATTTTCCAAAACATTAAATTGTTCCTTTGTAAGAATTAAATCACTAAGATTATACATTTTACTAAAGGGAATTACTTTTCGCAGTTCTTCCCTTTCTTCCTGGGACCAAGTTTTTCCTTCTCTTTGTCTTTCCCCACGCTCACATTCTCCACTGGTGGCCTCATCTGAAAAGGGGGCTGTGAACTATTCCCTCCTTCCATATCAGTATTAAGATTATGCAAATCACCATCTACATTATTGTTAGTAGAGTTACTGATGTTGTTTGAACCATTAACTTGTACTTGTGTTGTACCCAATTCCCCATGCCAATTTAAACCTGACAAACCACTTTATTTTTGTTATTTTTAGTGTTAAGAAGATACGCTGAATTATTAGCATAGCAGAACAATCACGTGCCAACCTATTATGTTTCCTAGAAACTAAAGTGGCTATAAATATCTGCAATTTAGACTGAACTCCATCATATAAAGATTTAAATAAACCAAAATTGCCATCATTCAATTTTAAAACATTTAGAGCATTTACTTCATTTTTAATTCTCTCAATCTTCGAACAATTGTGTTTGATTAACAATTTCAAGGCTTCAATGCCTGTTTTATTATAAAGATCAACTAAATCAGTGTAAATAGCATCAGAGGAAGAAAAGTCATTTGGGAACTGGTAACATCTAAGGCCGAATGGTACTTGTTGCCATTCTACACAAGTCTGCAGATAGAAATTGTTGTATTCAAGAGAATGTAATTTAAAAAGTTTGTTTTCCAGTAAAAAGATGTTTGACTTACAGTTCTGTTGTATCGTCTTAGTCTATTGCATCTCATTGACTCCAAAATGTTTTAAAATTCCCAATAGCAGCAAAAGGAATTGCCAAGTTAGCGTGTACAAAATCCATGCCATTGATGAAACTGGAACTTCCAATGACTGTAAAATCACTTCCGGAACTCTCCAAAAAAACCCTTCTGTTCTGTTCAGCTGCAGTGATTGGTTGAGCATCCTGCTAAACCATATTATTGGGCTCTGCTGTCTTATTTTGCCCATCCAGCACTTTTTTGTTCAGAAAATATCACCAGTTCAAGTTACCAACGAGGATAAAAATCCATATATAAGTTTAATGTGACACAACACAAGCTTATATACAAATTTGCATGCAACACTTCATCACGTGATAAGGCAAAACAAGATCAACATCCTTTCAAATACTTCTTGCTATCACATATTACTAAAATCTTTAATTCATTGATAATAATGCTATTGTCTTAAATTCAGTATGGGTTTAAGGCAATTAACTCCACTTAAACCAAGATATAAATCAGTTCTTATCCTGGTAATCCAACAGTGCTCTTCATTTTTAGTTTTAGTAATTATATTAACACCATGTTTATTTTCTAATATCAACTGTGGGACTATAAACTGAAACTCATGCATTTGATCCATTTCACTTACGTGTTCATATAATGCAATTGTTTTGGACATTCTTCTAATAAAAGTACAAAACTGCATGTATAGGATGCTCTAAACACCAAGACAGCAACCAGAAGCTCTTAATAAAAAATGTAATTGTTGACCACTTTTGTACATTCAGACTTGGACGTCTTCAGAACAATGAAACACAACAAATCACAGTACCCATATTTATAATCCACCACTGTCACATGATCAGTGATGAATCCCAGTTTAAAAATAATTTAAAATTGCAAAAAGTATACTCTAAAGTATAAATATAAACTAATATACATATTACACATTCAATAAGCAAATTCAATTTAATAGGTATATACAACTATTTAAAAATGCATGTATATTTTGTTAAATGTTCAGGCTGGTGAGATAAATCCCATAGTCTCAACAGTCACAACTTAAGAACATTAGAAACAGAAGTATTTACATTAAAACCTGGATTAGTCCTTGTAGCTATAAACAATTGCCAAAACAATTTTATGTATTTAGTTTCAGTTTTCTAGTGCCCACCCCTTAAATCCTGATTTACTTCCCTACAATGAAAAACTGGAAAGTACATATTTTGCATTATATGTTATGTTTAAATAAAGCATTTGTTTCTATGCTAAGAAATATATCATGCAGGTATTCGTATATTCTCTTTTTCAGTACACTTTCTATATTTCTTATATAGCATGATGTACATACTTTGCAACACACTATGTAAATTTATCCCTTGCTCATTCAACTTTATTTCCTATTGTTAAATAATCTACCTTGTCCCTTTAAATATATACTCATATAATTAAAAGTAAATTTATACTGTTTGCAAGCCCCACATTTATATTTTCTTTTTGGTTTCATGTGTATGCTTTATTTTACTATGCCTTTTATAAATAAATATGGTGCTATCAGTAAAAAATACCCAGTGTGTCAGTGAAATAAGAAAATAAATCCCATTATTTCAACATTGAATTCCTTATATATCTATTATCCCAATTATGTATAAGTAAAAATCCTTTCTCCAAATTAATGCCATTATTCTTATTAACAACTGAACCATTTTGTCCCATAGCTTAACAATGGGGTAAATTTTGTATCTGAGCCTTCTTCTACTTCACTTCTGCTGAGTTGTACAAACCCAAATGGATAACTCTTTCATGAAATATAGTTGCTAAATTTTCACATTTGACCAATAATTCATAATGAACACATAATGATTTGTACATCTAATCAGGAAAAAGAAGAATTTTTATTAAATACCTGTGCAGATTACGACACAGAATAGTATTTATTTAATGAAATGCTTGAAATGTCCTGCATTTTATATTGAGAAATCTAATAGGAACCTAAAAGAACATATTTGTGACCAGGTATCTGATATAAGGAGAAAGGTAAAAAATGTGTTATATAAACACACAAGTGAAATGGATCAACTGCACAGGTTTCAGTTTATGGTCCTACAGTTGTTACTAAACATAGAAGGGGTGGTAACTAAAAGTACAGAAAATCGTTGGAGTACCAGGATGAGAGCTGATTTATATACTGGTTTAAATGGAGTGAATAGTCTTACATTTGTATTGAAATTAAGATGCTAGCATTATAAGCAATGAATTAAAGATTTTTGTTACATAAAATAGCAGGTAAGTATTAAAATAGATGTTTATCTTGTTTTATCACTTGATGAAGTGCTGTACACGGACACTGTAAATAAGCTTGTGTTGTGTCTTTTTAAAAATACTTGGATTTTTTCAACCATGGTTACCTGAAGTAGTTATATTTTTTTGTTTCTAAGAATGATATGCTAAGTATAATGATCTAATGCTGATGATAAGAATGTCCTAATAAAATCACAGGTAAGGAGCACATGCAAAATGGTTATTTATATAAAGATAATAGAAATGGTTGTAGTAAGGTTCTGTTTGCCATGACATTCTGAGTTATTCCTCATAGTTAGGTGCACTTATGCTATGTTATCCTTGTGTAATATTTCCATATATTTCCATGTTTTCAGTCTCTTCCAGCTAAATACAAGACTTTCTCTTGAAACACCCTGCTTTCTTGTAAAAAAAGCCCAAATACTGTTCACCTTTCTCAGTCACACAGGTACATCTTCATCAGGGATATCAGATATCAGACTGCACCAGTGTGTTGGTGGTTTTGGCCACTGGATTATGCACTTAAGGGTTATGGTGGATTGATATTCTACTCGTTATTGTCCCTTGTCCTATGATAATAGTAAGAGTGCAATGTTCTTCCACAGAACCCATGCTTATAACTTTAAACAAGATTTATTTACATGACTAGCTACCTTTTTCTTCTTCAGAAAATGAGTTGCATTCTTTCTGCTGCTCTATCAGCTTAATTTGGTTTGTTCCCCTCTTGTCTGCAAACTTTTCTACACTCAACTTGTTTGCTGTGAAACTGCAGCTGTCTGAGCTTAACTCATCTGTAGATTCATATTATTTTGTAGAACTTTGCTCCTTCCAAACTGCTGTACTATAACTGCAATCTGATGGTGTAGGATGAACCTTATGCTACTGAAGCATGTGTTAGACTTCTGCTACTATTACATAAAATTGTTCCCCTAAAAGCATAACAGGTAAGGCTTGTGCAGGTGTAGATGTTTTTTGCTACACTCCTCTCCCACCCAAATTCCTTAGCCATCCCTCAAGCCAATATATTTATATGACCTGTTCTCTACCCAGAACTTCACCTACATCCCAGCCCTCTTAAAAACATACAGATAAATATAGACATATCCCGGGCACAATAATACATACAAAATTCCTGAAACATCAGTCTGCATTTAAGCAATGTAACTTTCTTTTCTCCCATATATTTACTGACTGACCCCAAGGATTGCAACTTACTCCGAACACCCCACTAAGCTATCTACAACTACCCCTCCTATATTTGTTACCTCAGCATTTTAGCTCCTTTATTACAGACCTATCGGTCTACAATCCTACATACCATACTTCTCTTAAATATTATTGCATCCCTATTCTTCCGATTTTGTTACCTTACAACTTACCATACATCACTCAATCTTATGCACGTTTCCCCCTCTATGTGTTTTAACCATTCACCATGGTGGTGTTTCCGCTGCACAAACTCTATATCCTATAGACCTGTATTGTTCCTAAACATATATGGTCCTTGTACAAATCAACACAAATTTTATCATACAAATCTATAACTTACTATTAAAATTCCCTATCACCCCACTTTACCAGCAATCACTTCCAAAATATCTGACTCACCCAATCTTTACTTCAAATTCAAATTACTAAACCTTCACACCTACTGCATCAAAATAAAACTAACTCTTAAAGTTTAACCAAAACAACCTTACAGAACTTATCCATCTTTCTCTGTCTTACCACTTTTCAGGGATATTCACCCCAACTCCAGCACCTCCACCTATCCTGACTTTTGAGTAGCCTCAAAACTCATCCCAAGCCAAACCTTCCTTCTGACTCAGCCCATCCATTTCCTTTCAATACAATGACCACACCACCAGCACCAAAACCATCCAAAGTCAAGCTGTCTATGTCAAACTCAACCAACCAGCTTAAATTATTTCCTTACATACTCATAGCATAGAAATTTTCAGAACTCCAGACATGGATCTCCCACAATAAACCGGGTATTCTTGCCATAAGTGAAACAATGCTAAAACTCCATATACCTGACTCTGAAAGATCACTCCTTGGTTATAATATCATAAGGGCTGATCAATCAAACTAAAAAAAGATGATGGAGTAGTTTTACTATTCTCAGATGATTTTAAAATCCTACCTTATAATAAACCTGTTCCAGAATGCCTAACTCCTCATCTCCCGTCTCCCATGTCAAACTATATAACCATAAACAGCTAAGTATTATAGCACTCCATATTCCCCCAGTTAATAATGATATATCTCAAGGAAAACCTCCTAAACCAGATCTCATATACCATTTCTAATGAAAAGATAATTATAGGTGACATTAACTTCGACTAGCAGATAATCTCCACAAAATACCCATCAACTAGCCTCAATCAATTAGGCTTGACTCAACTCATTTCCTACCCCACATGTTACAGCTATCCCAAATACTGTGGCTCAATTATTGAGTGGATATCAGACCCCAGTTCCACTTAGTATGTCTCCAGCGACACCCTCTCTGATTATCTCAGTGGCCCAATCCCTATATACACAAACAGACTCAATACCCATCATGTCAAACAACACTACTCAGAATGTCCTGTAACCTTACTATTTTTAATCCTAATATATTTAATAGAGCCTTAATCTCCTTTATCTGCTCTATCCTAAATAATGTTCCACTTGATGAATCTGTAAATAAATGTAACATTCCAGAAATCACTGGCTCCAGTAGATGTAGGGCTGAATTACAGTTTTCAATTAATTGAGTCTGACTCTGATGAGAGTAATGTGATTTGTACTTCTGATGAATATAAGAATTTCATTATTTTTAATTATACGGATCTCAAGATAACTTCTATATATTTTAGTCTACTTTCAAAAGGGCTTAATTTTGTACCTAGAACAAAATGTAATACCAGTAGACTTTTAATAGATTTGAAGATGTTTTTGAGAAAAGTTAACTTTAGATTGTTGTTTGGTGAAAATTAATCTGATGATGTAACTTCGAATCCATTAAAAAGGAAAAGTACATGGAACCCCCCTATTCATGCTCAATTGAGAAATTTTGAAACCGTGGCGGAGAAGGAATTAAGACTAGCTATTAAAAATAATAGATTTTCATCCAATTTTTCTAAATCTGAGTATGAATTATTATTAACTATTAAAGGAAACCCCACCCTAAGAGTTATGAAGCCAGATAAAGGGGGTGGGATTGTTTTCATGAATAATATTAGTTATGAAGCCAAAATGTTTAATCTTTTATTTGATGAGTTATAGTATGAGTCTATTTCCAAAAAACAAAATACATATTGGTTATAGGAAGATATTTTTCCACCTTATTTGATCTGGTCTTAGAAGGTTTTATTGATATGGAGTTATTTGAATTTTTGAATATTGATAAACCCAGAATTCCCTCTATTTTTGGGATCCCTAAAGTTCATAAGCAGTTATTAGACCCACCATTAAGACCTATTGTTGCATCAGAAGGTTCAGTGACTTCCACTCTAGCCAGATACATTGATGTTAAATTGAAGAGAAGTATGATGAAAGGATGGTCCTTCCTTAAGGATTCTTGGGATTTGCTATATTCTGTAAAGGACAATATATTTAATAATGATCTCATTCTGGTAACTATTGATGTAGTGGATTTGTTTGGTTCTATACCTCATGATATTGGTCTTAATTGGTTTGAGGAAGCTATTAGGGTCTCTGGTGACCTGAATGATGATGAGATGTATATTTGTATGGTCATGATGGAATTAGTTTTAAAACACAATTATATTTTTTTTCAAGGGGAATTTTTTAGATAAAAGAGTGGAGTTGCGATGGGTGCAAGATGTGCCCCCATCTTTGCCAACATGGTATTGAATACTTGGGAAAAGAACTTTATTCATCAAAGTCCCTATAAAGACTGTTGGGTTCTTTATAAACGTTATTTGGACGACATCATGATACTTTGGAATGATTCTATAGAGAAATTGGAGGAATTTATCTCTTATATTAACAATACTACCAAATTTCTGAAGTTTACCTATGAAATGAGTTTAGATTCGATTAATTATTTGGATATCACTCTAATTAAAGATTTGAATCATTTTAAATCTAAGGTGTTTAGGAAGAAAACCTTTTCTAATAGCTACCTTCATTTCTCTAGTGGACAACCCATTCACCAAAAAAGAAGTATAGTGAAAGGTCAATTTGTAAGGATTTCAAGAATGACTTCTGATGACATAGATTTTATGGTTGAATGTGATTTCCTGACCCAGTTATTTTTAGAGCGAGGGTACCCTTTAGAATTTATATTGAAAACAAAAGATGAAGTTCTGGATAAGAAGAATAACAGATTTTACCCTATTCTTGGTAAAGCTGATAAGTCCAGTGATATTCTTGAAATTATAAATTCAGCTGGACTTGTGAAGTCCTTTCCAAAGGATAGTAACAATTTTAACAGTGCTTTTATTACTGATTTCAGTGGAGATGCTTTGATTATTCAGAAGGTTCTTAGTAAAGAGTGGAATAATTTTATGGAAATTAGTGATCTTAATTTTGGAAAAAACGGCTTTTAAAACTATCTTTAGAAGTGGACATAACCTTAAAGACTGGTTGACCCCTTCACATGTAAGGAATAAGAAAACGAAGAAAGTTAATGGCACATTTCCTTGTAAAATGTGTCCTCAGTGTCCTTGGATGGCTGAACAATGGAGTTTATATGTTGAGGCTAGGGGAAAGGAAATTTTTAGTAGATCACACAGTACTTGGGACTCATTTGGAGTTGTTTATATCGCCTACTGTAAGATCTACTCCAGCTTTTATGTAGGGAAGACGGAAAGGAGGATTAGGAGAAGAATATATGAACATTTGAACGATATAAAAAACAAAAAATGTACCAATGCTCTTTACAAACATACTTAGGTGCATAGGTTCATAGGTTTATACTAGGCTATCTGCCCTAAGGCATTTATAAGCCTAGCCCAAATTATTGTGGCTTACGCCACCCCTTATATGAAAAAATACTGTGCCCATTAGTTTGTTGTGCCTCTGTCCAGCAGTGACACAGAGATGATTCCTGGGGTAAACCTACGATCTCCCATCCACAGGTCTAGATTTCTCTTGAACAGAGTCAGCGAGGTGCTCTGCCTCACATGGACCGGGATTTTATTCCACAGCATAGGGAGTCTCTGAGTGATAAATCTATCCCTCCAGCACGTCCTATTTATATCCGTGCTAAGGTTTAAGTCGCTTGCTCTAGTGGTTTTGGTGGATTTGGATTTTTGAGGTGGAGCATGTCCATTAATTCCGGGTTGGACATGGCCTTGTATGTCAGGCACATGTCACCTCTGAGCAGACGGTATGCGACTGAATAGAGCTGGAGTTTCTTCAATCTGGCAGCATATGACAGATTTTGGAGTCCCTTTATCCTTTTGGTGAGGAACTTTTGGGGTCTCTCCAATTGCTGTAGATGTCGGGTGAGATACATCCCGAATGGGGCATTGTACTCGATCATTGGTCTGATAAGTGAAGAGTACAGGGAACAATGACCTCACTAGATCTGGATGTGAATCCCTTCATGATCAGGTGGGCAATGTAGAAGGTCTTTCTAACCACTTTAGCAATGTGAGTGTCAAAAGAAAGGCCACTGTCAACCTGGGTCCCCAGGTCCCTGATAACCTCTTCTGTGCTTAGTGGATTGCCACCTATATGGTAGCTTGGGGTTACCTTGTTTTTCCCGAAGGGTATGACTATACATTTTTGGCGTTTAACTTCAGGCCATGGCTCTGGCACCAGCTATCTGTTTCCGTGAGTCCCTTCTGAAGGATATCCGTGTCCGATGCACTTTCCACTATGGCCCAGTTTGCAGTCGTCTGCAAACTTTGTCAGCCAAAGTCCTCCCATGTTGGCCTGTACTTCTGAGAAGTAGATGCCAAACAATAGGGGGCCAAGGACCGAGCCCTGTGGGACACCACTTGTGACCGGCTTGGAGTCTGACACAGCGCCAGCAACTCTAACCCTGTGGGTTCTGTCCTTAAGCCAGTTTGCAACCCATCTTGTGACATATGGGTTTACATTTAAGCTGGTAAGTTTTTCTAAAATACCCGAGTGGGGTATTGTGTCGAAAGCCTTTGCAAGGTCAAGGTAGGCTGTATGGACTGCCTTTCCCTCATCAATGGCCTTGGTGACTGTTTCGAAGAAGTCAACCAAGTTCAAAAGGCATGATCTTCCCTTGACAAAGCCAAACTGGGTCGGGTCCAATGTCTGCAAGTCCCCTATATCTTTGTTTATGAGCTCCATTATGATCCTCTCCATAGCTTTGCAGACTAGACTTGTTAAGCTTATGGAGCGGTAATTACCAGGGCCCGTAGAGGCACCGCCTTTGTGGAGTGGGACCACAGTTGCCGTACGCCACTCCTTGGGCACGTATCCTGTGGTAAGGCTGAGATTAAACAGCTGCCTTATGTGCGGGTTTAATTCCTCATTTAGCTCATGTAGCACACAGCCGGGGACACCATCCGGTCCCATAGATGCTGTGTTTTTAGCTTTAGAGAGAGCAGCTTTCACCTGCGCATTTGAGATGTCCGGGAGGCTACACTCAGCTGGGATAGTTATCTCTCCTTTAGGGGGGGGGGGGTGAAGTTTGCACTGAACCTGTCTGCCAGTATGTTGGCAATGTCTGTGGGTTCAGTGATTTTTGTATCATTTTGGACTAATTCTGAGCATATCTGGGAGTTTCCACCCAGGTTCCTAACATAGCTGAAAAAGGCCTTATGATTGTCCTTTGATTCCATGGCAATTTTTCTCTCAAAATTGGCCTTAGTTGATTTTATGAGTGCTCGTATTTTTTTACTAATAATGATCAGGGTGACTTCCCTTTTATGGATTTTGTTCTATCATGTAATAGCTTTCTCCTCTTATTGTAAAGTTTGTTAATGGCTGGGGTCCACCAGACTGGACGTTTGCCCTTTGTGGAAAGAGTCTTGGTTTTATTTGGGATTGCCTGATCCATGCAGTCCTGGAGGTGTTCATAGAAGGCATTTGTAAGGGCTTCCGCAGCTTGGGTTGTGGTTTCCTCTGGCTCAGGGGCCTTGAAGGATACCACACCAGTCTTGAGTAGTGTGAAGTTTGCTTTAGAGAAGTTCTTCACTATGGTCTTTTTTGCTTGGGGTGGGGGCGGGATGTGGATTTCCAGTGAGATTAATTTATGATCAGATCTCACCAATGAGGGATATACTTCCGGTGTGGAGCATTTTGTCCCCATGTTTGTGACAATGAGATCTAGTATATTTTCTCCTCTCGTGGGAACAGTGACTAGCTGTTCCATGGCATTTGAATTTATGAACTCCAGGAACCGTTGGGCTAGAAAGTTAGGGCTTGAGTAATGTTCCCAGTCTATATTCGGGTAGTTGAAGTCACCCAATATGATGGTGTTTGGAGATACATTTATACCCTCCAGTGTCTTCAGGAAGGCTGTGTGGGGTTCCTGAGTTTGAGAGGGTGGCCTGTAGCATGCTACAATTTGTAGAGCAGTTTTGCCTATGGTTAGTTGCACCTGGATGGTTTCCGAAGCTTCGTGCGTTGCCACCAACCTGGAGGTGTGAGTATCCTTTATGAATATGGATACACCCCCTCCTTTTGTGGTGTGGTCCGGGTTTTGGGGCCGGAACGCATGATATGAGGTAAAACCTAATAGTGCCGGGGTGCTCTCAGGAGCCTTGAACCAGGTTTCAGTTACAGCACAGACATCGATATTCTCCATACTGAGAAGGGCCTCGAGTGCGTGCATTTTGAGATTTAGACTTCTGGCATTGAGCAGCATTACCCTCAGTTTCTTCCCATTTTTGTTTTCTAGGGTGGTAGGTTTAGAATTTGAGCCTTGCCAAAAAAGGCACTATGGGGGTGGCAAGAGCCTTAGCCAATATCCGGAATCCCAGGGGTGACAGGTGCAAGCCGTCCCTTGCGAAGCAGCGTGGCTTGTCAAGCATGTCATCCCAGGCAGACAGACACTGGATCCCCTTTGAATGACACCAGACATTAAGCCAATTGTTAAAGCTGATCATCTTGTCTCTACATTGTGGCATCATTCTTGGTGAAGGAAGGATACTGCTCAGGGTTAGGGTCATACCTGCCTGGGCTACATAATCAGAGAGCTCCTCTATGTCTCTTTTCATGTAGTCCAGGGAGGTGCGTCTCAGGTCGTTCACACCAGCATGGACAATGACTGTGTCATATTTGTACTTGCCATGGAGTGACCCGAGTGCTTGTGTTATGTGGCGGATTCTAGCGCCCGATAGGCAGCTTACTGTGACCCTCTCCTTGTTCAGCCTGGTGAGTGGGACGTCAGTGTGTCTGACTATGGAGTCACCTATGACAAGTATGTTTGGTGTTGTATTTGGCCTTAAGGGCTGTGACTGCTTTGCACACTGCTTCGTGGTTTATGTGATGCTTGTGGGGTGTCTTGAGGTAGCAGTTGTTTGGGTGTCTGCTTTGGAGGCCTCTGCTGTTTAGGTAAATTTTACTCAGAGCCTCCAGTATGTCTTTGTGTGTTTATGTGTTTGATTCAGTAGAGTGGTAGCATTATGTGAGGCTGGTTTTGTGGTGTGTGTAGTTGCCTTCTCCTCCTGTCTGGTCTTGCCAGTCCTGAGTTGAGAGAGCTCAGCCTCCAGTTTGGCTAAATAGCTGCATCTCTCGCAAGTATTTGTGTTATGTGGGAGGAGGAGAGGGTTGTCTGTGTACATGAGGCAGTTATAACATTGCCTCAAGATTCCCAGATTCACCAGCTGGACCAGAGAGGAGATTGACAACTGACCTTTGGACATGCTAGAATAATATTGGGAAATCCTTAATTGAAAACAAGGGCCAGTGGGGAGTGAGGGTGTAGTGCTTTTAATTTTTAGTGCTGACTTATATAATTGCTTTAGTGAGCAAGTGCCAGGTAACTTGAGTGCAATGTGTTACAAGTAACTAAATGCAAAACGACAAACAGTAACTTTCTTTCAAGTGAAACAAGGAAATAAGTACAGTAAGCAATGCAGATATCACTAGTGATCCACAGAAGCTGAGAAGTTGCGTATTAGGTGGAATTAGCTTCCAGGAAATAACAAGCAAACAAACAACAAGCATATAAACAAAGCTAGATTCAGTAGGCCTGGATCTAGTCTATGCTAGAGCAAACAAGGTGAACCAATTTCAGTAAGATACAGTTCAAATATTCAGGCACTATAAACCTTTAACCAGAAAATTCCCAGCTCAGAAGGGCAGAGTCCAGCCTCTTCTCCCACAAGAGTGCAGACCACGAACCTTCTTAATGTAAAATAACTGGCCTGAAGCCCAAGTGCCTAAACCAGAACTAATACACTTGGACACTGGGCTCTCAATCAGCAGTTCCCAACTTAGAAGGATGAAAGCTACCTGTCCTGCCACCACAGTGCTTGCCACAAACCTTCCTAATGTAAAACAACTGTTCTGAAGCCCAAGTGCTTAATCCAAAAGACTTGAATGATAGCTACACTTTAATCAAGTTACAACCAAGCAGTAATAAATACCATTGAATACTTTGGAGAATGTCTGGATTAGTGCTCAAGTTACACAAACAAAGCTAGATCCAGCAGGCCCGAATCCAGTCTATGCCACAGCAAACAAGGCGCACCAACTTCAGTAAGGAACAGTTCAGATATGCATGCACTATAAGCCTTTAACCAGAAATTCCCAGCTCAGAAGGGCAGAGTCCAGCCTCTCCTCCCACAAGAGTGCAGACCACGAACCCTCTTAATGTAAAATAACTGGCTTGAAAGCCCAAGTGCTTAAACCAGAATTAATACACTTTTAGAATAACAGACACTGAGCCCTCGATCAGCAGTTCTCAACCTAGAAGGATGTAAGCTACCTGTTCTGCCACAACAGTGCAGACCACAAACCCTCTCAGTGCAAAACAACTAACTGGTCCGAAGCCCAAGTGTTTAAACCAAAAGGCTTAGAATGAGTTACACCAAGCAGTAATAAATACAATTGAGTATTTTAAGATGATGCAAAAGTAAAAAGAAGTAGGTAAAAACACAAGTACAGTAAAAGCAGATGAAATTTTTTTTTTTTTTTTGAACAAGTGCTGAGATCAAAGAAACAGATTTGAGTGCTGAAACTAGAAAACTGGCTAGTTATAAGAAATAAACAAGCTAGAAGGCTTCCCTCAAATACAGAAGGGCTTGGGGGCTCAGAAGCCTACAAATAGTCTGTACCACTTAACAAGAAAGGCAGGAAATAAGCTTAATTTTTTTTTCCCAGATGCTCTCTTTGTACACAGTAGGAGTGCCTGAAATCAGAATATGATCTCACTGCACTCAGTTGAGTGAGCAAATGAGATGGGCCCAGAGGCAGGCTGAGGGGCGGGCAGTTTCAATGCCACTAAGATTAACACCAAAACAAAAACAGGGCGGGTGGGTGGGAATAACTGAAGAGCAGAATAACTTCAGATAAAAATTCCTTCAACACTCCTTCATACACAGTTTAAATCAATTTAAATACTGTATTTTTTTAAAAAAGTGCAGAAAAAGGTACTTAAATTCTCTTATACGTCCAGTTGAATATAACCAAGTTTTTAGCTGGCCAAGCTGAAGTTTTAAAGCGGGAATTATTTCACATGCACCAGTTTAAATATGCAAGGACAGGAAATCAAAGAATGTGGCTACCCCCACACCTGTAATTACTAGCAAATAACAAAATTCAGCCAACACTAGCTTTAGTTCAAGTTACTGAAGAGCAGAATAACTTCAGATAAAAATTCCTTCAACACTCCTTCATACACAGTTTAAATCAATTTAAATACTGTATTTTTAAAAAAAAGTGCAGAAAAAGGTACTTAAATTCTCTTATACGTCCAGTTGAATATAACCAAGTTTTTAGCTGGCCAAGCTGAAGTTTTAAAGCAGGAATTATTTCACATGCACCAGTTTAAATATGCAAGGACAGGAAATCAAAGAATGTGGCTACCCCACACCTGTAATTACTAGCAAATAACAAAATTCAGCCAACACTAGCTTTAGTTCAAGTTACTGAAGAGCAGAATAACTTCAGATAAAAATTCCTTCAACACTCCTTCATACACAGTTTAAATCAATTTAAATACTGTATTTTTAAAAAAAAGTGCAGAAAAAGGTACTTAAATTCTCTTATACGTCCAGTTGAATATAACCAAGTTTTTAGCTGGCCAAGCTGAAGTTTTAAAGCAGGAATTATTTCACATGCACCAGTTTAAATATGCAAGGACAGGAAATCAAAGAATGTGGCTACCCCCACACCTGTAATTACTAGCAAATAACAAAATTCAGCCAACACTAGCTTTAGTTCAAGTTACTGAAGAGCAGAATAACTTCAGATAAAAATTCCTTCAACACTCCTTCATACACAGTTTAAATCAATTTAAATACTGTATTTTTAAAAAAAGTGCAGAAAAAGGTACTTAAATTCTCTTATACGTCCAGTTGAATATAACCAAGTTTTTAGCTGGCCAAGCTGAAGTTTTAAAGCAGGAATTATTTCACATGCACCAGTTTAAATATGCAAGGACAGGAAATCAAAGAATGTGGCTACCCCACACCTGTAATTACTAGCAAATAACAAAATTCAGCCAACACTAGCTTTAGTTCAAGTTACTGAAGAGCAGAATAACTTCAGATAAAAATTCCTTCAACACTCCTTCATACACAGTTTAAATCAATTTAAATACTGTATTTTTTAAAAAAAGTGCAGAAAAAGGTACTTAAATTCTCTTATACGTCCAGTTGAATATAACCAAGTTTTTAGCTGGCCAAGCTGAAGTTTTAAAGCAGGAATTATTTCACATGCACCAGTTTAAATATGCAAGGACAGGAAATCAAAGAATGTGGCTACCCCCACACACCTGTAATTACTAGCAAATAACAAAATTCAGCCAACACTAGCTTTAGTTCAAGTTACTGAAGAGCAGAATAACTTCAGATAAAAATTCCTTCAACACTCCTTCATACACAGTTTAAATCAATTTAAATACTGTATTTTTTAAAAAAAGTGCAGAAAAAGGTACTTAAATTCTCTTATACGTCCAGTTGAATATAACCAAGTTTTTAGCTGGCCAAGCTGAAGTTTTAAAGCAGGAATTATTTCACATGCACCAGTTTAAATATGCAAGGACAGGAAATCAAAGAATGTGGCTACCCCCACACCTGTAATTACTAGCAAATAACAAAATTCAGCCAACACTAGCTTTAGTTCAAGTTACTGAAGAGCAGAATAACTTCAGATAAAAATTCCTTCAACACTCCTTCATACACAGTTTAAATCAATTTAAATACTGTATTTTTAAAAAAGTGCAGAAAAAGGTACTTAAATTCTCTTATACGTCCAGTTGAATATAACCAAGTTTTTAGCTGGCCAAGCTGAAGTTTTAAAGCAGGAATTATTTCACATGCACCAGTTTAAATATGCAAGGACAGGAAATCAAAGAATGTGGCTACCCCCACACCTGTAATTACTAGCAAATAACAAAATTCAGCCAACACTAGCTTTAGTTCAAGTTACTGAAGAGCAGAATAACTTCAGATAAAAATTCCTTCAACACTCCTTCATACACAGTTTAAATCAATTTAAATACTGTATTTTTAAAAAAGTGCAGAAAAAGGTACTTAAATTCTCTTATACGTCCAGTTGAATATAACCAAGTTTTTAGCTGGCCAAGCTGAAGTTTTAAAGCAGGAATTATTTCACATGCACCAGTTTAAATATGCAAGGACAGGAAATCAAAGAATGTGGCTACCCCCACACCTGTAATTACTAGCAAATAACAAAATTCAGCCAACACTAGCTTTAGTTCAAGTTACTGAAGAGCAGAATAACTTCAGATAAAAATTCCTTCAACACTCCTTCATACACAGTTTAAATCAATTTAAATACTGTATTTTTAAAAAAAAGTGCAGAAAAAGGTACTTAAATTCTCTTATACGTCCAGTTGAATATAACCAAGTTTTAGCTGGCCAAGCTGAAGTTTTAAAGCAGGAATTATTTCACATGCACCAGTTTAAATATGCAAGGACAGGAAATCAAAGAATGTGGCTACCCCACACCTGTAATTACTAGCAAATAACAAAATTCAGCCAACACTAGCTTTAGTTCAAGTTACTGAAGAGCAGAATAACTTCAGATAAAAATTCCTTCAACACTCCTTCATACACAGTTTAAATCAATTTAAATACTGTATTTTTTAAAAAAAGTGCAGAAAAAGGTACTTAAATTCTCTTATACGTCCAGTTGAATATAACCAAGTTTTTAGCTGGCCAAGCTGAAGTTTTAAAGCAGGAATTATTTCACATGCACCAGTTTAAATATGCAAGGACAGGAAATCAAAGAATGTGGCTACCCCCACACCTGTAATTACTAGCAAATAACAAAATTCAGCCAACACTAGCTTTAGTTCAAGTTACTGAAGAGCAGAATAACTTCAGATAAAAATTCCTTCAACACTCCTTCATACACAGTTTAAATCAATTTAAATACTGTATTTTTAAAAAAAGTGCAGAAAAAGGTACTTAAATTCTCTTATACGTCCAGTTGAATATAACCAAGTTTTTAGCTGGCCAAGCTGAAGTTTTAAAGCAGGAATTATTTCACATGCACCAGTTTAAATATGCAAGGACAGGAAATCAAAGAATGTGGCTACCCCACACCTGTAATTACTAGCAAATAACAAAATTCAGCCAACACTAGCTTTAGTTCAAGTTACTGAAGAGCAGAATAACTTCAGATAAAAATTCCTTCAACACTCCTTCATACACAGTTTAAATCAATTTAAATACTGTATTTTTAAAAAAGTGCAGAAAAAGGTACTTAAATTCTCTTATACGTCCAGTTGAATATAACCAAGTTTTTAGCTGGCCAAGCTGAAGTTTTAAAGCAGGAATTATTTCACATGCACCAGTTTAAATATGCAAGGACAGGAAATCAAAGAATGTGGCTACCCCCACACCTGTAATTACTAGCAAATAACAAAATTCAGCCAACACTAGCTTTAGTTCAAGTTACTGAAGAGCAGAATAACTTCAGATAAAAATTCCTTCAACACTCCTTCATACACAGTTTAAATCAATTTAAATACTGTATTTTTTAAAAAAAAAGTGCAGAAAAAGGTACTTAAATTCTCTTATACGTCCAGTTGAATATAACCAAGTTTTTAGCTGGCCAAGCTGAAGTTTTAAAGCCTGCCCTCTGGCAAAATATTCATTTTTTATTATTGAAGAGGTACAACAGGATGAAAGAGGTGGGCCATGGGAAACTCAGATAGAGTATTGTGAACTTTATTGGCAATTGGTCTTAGAAGCCAATAGGGCCCCAGGATTAAATGATTTTGTCTTCCTTACATCAGTGCTAGACTTTAGGATTACATTTAGTTTTTAGTTTTTATATGAATACTGATATTAATTAATTTAATTAGTATTTAAAGTTGTATTTATTCCAATAAGATATATATTGTACAACATATATTTAATACAATTAATATATATATATATATATGTTTTTTATATATTTTATATCCTTGTTAATACAAACATTCATTAATTTTATCTATTTATTTATTTTATTTATTTATATTTAACATTTAATAGGCTCATTCACAGAATTGGAGCTTGTATCATGACATTCCTTTTAGTTTTTATATTCAGGACAGCCTGATTTGGAGCAGTGATTTTGTTATTTATTGTGATGTGTTAATGTGATGTTTTATGAAGACCACTAGAGGGTACTGTTGTCTTTATTATATGAAAAGGCTGCTGTGATTATTCTGTTCACATATATTCATATTAGTTCCTTATTTTTAAGAGATTATATGAAATTATTTTACTATTCAGTTTAGTTGATTTAGAATCATAGACATTTTTTATTATGTATTATGAAACATTCATTCATTGTTTTCCTTTTGGGATATGAAAGTTTTATGTGTAATAAGCTGTATGTAATTAATATTTATGAGCAACTTTCCCGATTGGATGGTTTGAATTAATTGTTTTATTGCAGTTGATATAAATTATGTGCTAGAAATGTGGTTAGTTGTCTGATGAAGTCTGAATTTGTGACGAAAAATGTGTTTGTGTTACTCGTGACATTTTATAATAAACTGTTATCTGATTTATTCCTGAGCTGTCCGGTGCATCGCTTTTCTCCACACAGTGCTTTTGTGGTTATTAGTTGTGTTTGCATTGTTTGTTCCTTTGCCGTTTACTACACTCTCTGATTATCTCAGTGGCCCAATCCCTATATACACAAACAGACTCAATACCCATCATGTCAAACAACACTACTCAGAATGTCCTGTAACCTTACTATTTTTAATCCTGATATATTTAATAGAATCCTAATCTCCTTTATCTGCTCTATCCTAAATAATGTTCCACTTGATGAATCTGTAAATAAATGTAACATTCCGGAAAACCCTCAATAGCCAGGTTTCAATGAGAACAAAAACAGTAAAGAACAACCATACTCCTTGGTTATCAAAGCAAAGCAGCCATATAATGCATGAAAGATACAAGGCTGAGGAGGAATGGTTAAAACATAGATCTCCCCAAAACCTGCAACACTTTAAAGAAATATGTAACCATACTAAAAGACAGATTAATGCAGGCAAGAACATTTATTACAATATCTCCTTACTAAATTAGTGTTACAACCTTAAAAAATTCTGATCTTCTACTAATATAACACTCTACCTAGAACAACCACTATTCCTAACCCTGCCCCAAATAACAATCTCACTGACATAGCTGCCCAATTTAACATATATTTTATAAAAAGAATTAAGGGTTTAAGTAAAGATTTTCCTCCTCATAATCCTGACATGCCATCTCATCAGACCTCGAAAACCTCCATTTCACCCTAAAACACACACCAACCTCCTATATCAAATAACTACTTTGTTAACTGAAACTCTTTTCCATTTGAGCAGATAATCTCCCAGTAGAAGTTCAAGCTGCCTCGTAGTTCCATAACCTATCCTGTGTCTATTCAAATGACTAGATCTATCAAGGAATCATATGCTCCATCCGTATGGAAAAATGTCTTTATTATGCCTCTTTGTAAAGGAAGAACCTCATCTGACATAACCCATTTCAGACCTATCATAATACCATCTCTATTTATCAAAACTTCTGGAGATCTGTATTCACAAGGTCCTTTGTGAGACAAGTAATAACAATCTTAAATTTGATTTACATATCCACAACAGCATTAAAAAAAAAAAAAAAAACATCAGAACTAGGTGTCTTACATAGAGGAAAGAAATTCCTTACAAACTCTGTCAAAATAACTCTAGCTACCACTTATCTCTTACCCTGTCTCCTATATGGAGGCCCTATCATGACCAACTTACATGCCCCATTTATTTTTAAACTTAAACAACAAAACAACGTCAACAATTCACTTACAACAAACCTTACCTGACCCACCACTGTTTAGCACTAAAAACACTTAACTGGCTTTAACTTTCTCACCACCTATCTTATACTCAGCTCATCTTAACCCAAAAAATATTCCATAACCCATCTGCCTGCTCAGCAATTAGGCCCATCTTCCAAATCAAAACCTATGGTCAAATGATAAACAACTGTTTACTATCTACAAACCACAAAGGGCTACTGAGGTCAGTCTATATTCCAATAGCATGTCTAAAACTTAGAATAAAATCCCTGTGTCAATCAGGTCTATCCCACACCCTTTCAAACCATTACTAAAAAACTTCCACTCATACTCCTGGCTTTGTTCCTGCTTCATATCTAGGACATAACTCTCTTAACACCCTTCATCATCTTTCTTATACCTCCATTTAAAGTACTAAATCACTTAACCTGCTTATCCCTTTCTAATACCTCACTTTATTGTACTTCTTAAACTACTATAACTACGTTTAAGTAGCACAACCAAATTACTATTCCATCTCTACTTCCCTACTAACACTTAAACTTGCTTATCCCCTCTATTACATAACTCTACTGCATTTCTTAAGCTACTCCTACATATCTTATTTACCACTTTTATATCTGTAAATTCTCAGCACAATGCTTGTATATGAATGTTTGTGAATAACAATCCATATTTTATTGTACAGATTATTATGGCATGTATTCACTGAAACTGCATTATAAAATGTGTTATTGTAAATATTCATTACATTAAATATGATACCTTGGAGTCTGCCTTCCCAGGGCTCATGTAGGATGGGGTGAGGCCCAGCTTCACTATAAAAAAAAAAAAAAAAAAAAAAAACGATCTTCACTAGATAAAAAGCCCCCAGCATTAGGACCTTGTAGGAGCACTTCCTTCCATAAACACAGCAAGCATTAACGCCTTGCAGGAGAACTTACTTTTATAAAATATAACAATTATTAGGACCTTGTAGCGTCCATAAGCCCCCAAAACCTCAGTATTAGCACAATGCCCTAACATTATGAGTAGAAACCTGGTGGAGATTTAAGTAGAAGTTGACAAAACATCTGAGGGATAAATAAAGAGCAACAAAATCTCTTACAATGGATATGCAGAACATGGATTCATTTTGGTTAGTGCTTTGCCCCAAACACTGTGAATCTTCCCTCAGATGATTTGTCACATTCTGATGCAATGCATTCCAGGTCCAGTCCTTTCTGGTGAGTGCACAGCTGCTTTTTCCTTTGGAGCAGATGGAGGTGTATGTGTGTGTGTGTGTGTGTGTGTGTGTGTGTGTGTGTGTGTGTGTGTGTGTGTGTGTGTGTGTATGAAATGCCCCACAGTTAGGGACTCTGTCTAATTAAGTGACTCTTCTCAGACCCAAATGCTGAACCTTATTAATTATTGGCAGAAAAGTGTTTTAAGTCTCTACACCAAAAGCCGGGTCCCTCTTAATTTTATTTATTTATTTTTTTTAATCTGTTTGCTTTTGTTAATCACTGAGGATTACAGTCTGCCAATATGAGTCATAGAGTTTCAAAGCTCTGCTGTTCATTGCCAGTGGGAACAGGAGGCACTCTTGCTTTTGGTGCAGAAGACTGTTGGTTCTCTTCCCACAACAGGTTGATTGATTACTGACACTACTGTGCAGCATCGGAAGGGATGGGGGTGTTGCACTCATGAGCATGTCCTCCTTTGGATGAAATACTTAGTGACTATGAATCTATAGTTAGTTTGCCATTCTCTAGTGTAAAATTATTAGCACATCATTTGTTTTAATGTAACACACACAGTTTATTCTTCAAGGACGACAGGTACTGGATTTGTAAATGAAACACTGAAATGCAAAGTTGTTTCCCAGAGCAACCTCTTTATTAGTTATAGTTCTTATTAGTGTGGAATTATTCAGATGACTTTTTCTTCTGCAGAGATTGTGCATATTGACTGATATCGGCAAATTGTAATGACAGAGTGGTCTTTTATGGTTGAAATGTTGTGAAATTTGTTCTTTTGTTATTATTAGTTCATATGTTTTATTTCATTACTTACAGGAAAAATGTGCAAAACTTCAAATTTGAAACACAATCTAATAATTGGAGCTGTGTTATAGAAGGAATGCAATTTAATACAATCAGGAAGGTGAATCCAAGAAAATGTACATTTATGCATGGTGCTAAAAATTTGTGCAAGGGGCCCGTGGTTTGAAAACAGCCCACAGGTAAACTTAATGTGTCACTGGCCAGATGCATTTCTGTGAATATGGGACTCAATGCAGTTTCAATACATGTGAGTTTCATGGGCAGAGGAGTTTACTGCTGCTCATGCTAAGTCCACTCTCATTGTGAGACTGTATTGTTTTATTTTGTTTTGAAAATGGCTATCACTGCTAGTGCTATAAAATTTGAAACAAAGCTTTTAAATTAAATTCAAATTCCTATAATCATTCTAGAAATAAAGAAGACGATAGTATGTACACTGACAAGTTTGAACAGTGTTTATGATAGCTGGGGAGAAATAGCCAAGTAATGGCACACTGGGAAGGGTGTCGGCAGGAGTGGGGGGTTGCAGGGGCCTCAACTCATTCCTCTGCATAGGGATCCATTTGTGGCTCTGCATGTCAATAAAGAAATACATTTCAAAGTATTTATGTTGCCATATACTGCCCACACATATTATTATCTACCACTATGCTTTCCATAAGGGGTATATGCAGACATGTGAGTGCTGCCTAATGTACTATATGCCCATGTTTTTACAGGCTATATTGGTGACTGGATCTGCTTAGTGCATCAGTTTAAGCCTGATGTCAACAGATCACTTGATAATGATGGTAATGTGCACATGGTGCAGTCCAATGTCTTACAAGCACTGCCTCTAATACTAATATTTGAGGATTCACACATATCACCAGCATAACATACTGCTGTAGAACAATAAGCTGTCTGCAAACCATTACCAATGTATGGTAGGCCTCCATTACCTGTGATACTCACCCAGCCTTCCTATAATTCCCCAGCTCAGACAGCATCTGAAATGCACACTGCTATTAACACACCCATAGCTACCGTAGGTGATAATGAGAGCATGTAGTTGACATTACCACTATAACAATAGATCATTTCCTGATCTGGGTAGAACACCTGGCATTAATCAGTGGATGTGCAGGTCAGTAATCCAGGCACAGACAGCTGCTACCAGCAGCATTAGTGTGTGTGCTTCATGGCTTACAGGATGATGACGTACAACACCTGCAAACTTACATGGAATATAAGGACATTAAGAAGATGTTTTCAGATCCATTATGACATATGATGATGCCTCCACTGGTGTTTTGAAGAGACACAAGGCAACTGTCCTCTGGTCTGCCTTTCTTGCCCTTGCCATCTGTGGCTTTGGAAGGATCTGGAACCAAAGTGGCTTGGCATATGCCCGTCCTACTCAGACTATCCAGACTGCTGCTATAATGGCTTCAGTGTTAGATATGGTTATGCAACCTGCCACCTTTGGCTATCAGCAGTCTCATGGTTGTAGGCACTGACAGTACTCAAGCTCAACAACTGGGCCACTTTCAGTTGGGTGTTCATAATATGTTACAACATTTCACTCCTTCAATAATGTATGGATATAGCCACTGTACATTTTTCACTTATAATTAATTATTCCCTTCCATACAAGACAACAACAAGAACAGAAGAAATTACTATCGGAAAATACAAAAAAAATTATAGATGGAAATTGAATGAGCAGCTTCAACAAATTAGATTGACTACCACAACCTCATCAGTAACACTAACAAGTGATTGATGACTAATGAAAATACAATTTCTTGAAAGGTAGAGCAAATTCACTTATACTCTGAAATCTATATGAGAAAAGTGATATTGTATCCTTCAAAAGTATTCATAAATGCTAGATTAGACAGATAGCAGCTATTGTAGGTCGAAAATACAGGGAAAGAATGAAGAGACTGAAACATCATGGTGTCACTACTGCATCAACGATAACAATTCAGCAGAGCTTCTTACTACTTTCCAGAAATTAAGTAATTATAAACAAATACGTATCACCGTTCTTTACACTCCTCCTGATGACAATACGACTATACTGGAAAATATCCTACATGGGACATTCATAACAATTCCACAAGTAAAATACTAGGTGAGGTGGATGTCAATTGTTTGGACATAAAATCTAACTACCCTACATCTAGCATGAACTTATTTGGTTTCACATAACTAATTAAAGCCCCACACATTATAGCAAGTTATCAAATTCCATATCAGACTGGATCCAAGTATCAGAGCCTAGCAAATACACCACCTGAAGTACAATGTCTGACTGTCTCAGTGATCATCTCCCAATTTATACAACCCTGTCCTGAAGAAGTTGTGGGCCTCCTTGAAATTGATTGCATGTAAAGATCTGCAATCATGGGACTGCATACACATCTGCTGACCTCAAAAAACCCAAACATAATGAAAGTTTTGAAACATTAGGAGAATAAAATTAAGAAGACTTCCCTTCTTCGTCTAGCAGAAGTATATCAGTATCAAGTGGGAATGGGAATCAAACCAGAAGTAGATAAAAATCAGGCAGCAGCTGAATGTGTCAAAAAACAAAAGAAAGGATATAAGGTGAAGGATCAGATGAGAAGGCAAGAAATGCAGAAAATGCAAAAATATAGTTGCAGGTATAGAAAATTTCTGGAACAACCTCATATTGATCAGGATCGAACACAGGAATGGATAAGGAGAGGTGAATTCAAACCAAATAATGAAAGGTTAATATTGGTGGCCCAAGATAGTTGACTTGGTTGACATTGGTTGACAAAGTCCATTGAACATGTGGGAGAAACAGACAAATGCAGGTTTTGTAAAACAGAATTGGAAACTGTTGCACACCTTGTTGCTGGTTGTGACATACTAATGGCAGAAGGACTGTATACTGAAAGGCATGATAATGTGGCAAGACTGTTGCAGTGGGGATTGTGCAAACATTATAATACTGTAGTAGTTGAAAAGCACTTTAAACATGAGCCACAAAGCATCATAGAAAATGAAGATGTCTACATCACATGAAATCACCCATTACCAACAGTTCAAAAGATAGATACGAGAAAACCAGATATAGTGGTCCATGAAAAGAAAACAAAAGTAGCATTGAACATTAAAATTGCTATACCCATTGGCTATAGTGTCTTGCATACAGAGAGACAAACAGTCATAAAATATCAGGATTTGCAGGCAGAAATGACAGCAATGTGGAAGAAAGATACCCAGACAGTTCCAATAGTAATACGAGTAATGGGTCTTATAAAAAATAATCTGCAATCATATTTAGATATGTTACCAATACATGCAACTCCATATGAATAGCAGGAGTCATTACTGGGCACATTGTGGGTACTACCAAGACCACTTCTGGCTAACATCAAAGATTAAAACAATACTAATTTCATGAATGGTAATCATAGTTTGACTTAGAAATGGGGTCCATTCCCATCACGGTATTAGAAACCCAAAAGATTTGGAGAAATTAAACCAGATGTCTCACACATCCTCTTAATAGGGCTGGCATAATGGTTAAACTGCTTACCTTACATATACAAGGTACTGGGTTTAATTCTCATATTGGATAATTGGCTAGGGTTCAAATGACCTACAAGGGTATTAGCTTAGTATTAACCTAAGAAAAATCTTAGGTTGGAGGTTGGCATAATGGTTAAGGTGTTTACTTTACAAACACAAGATGCAAGTTTGATTCTCACATGGGATGGACATAAAATGGCCCACAAGGGCAGTTATCCTAGTACAAACCTATAAACTGCATATTTATAAAACAACACAGAACCTTTCCAGGTTTATCCCAGAAATGTTCATTACTATCCTATCATCTATTAAATGGAACTTAGACAGAAAAAAACACAAATGCACCAGAATAACGGTCTGAACAAAATGAAGAAATAATAAAAAAGCAAAGTCACATGATAACAAACTGCCAATACATCACTAAAATAAAGAATGACATCATAACTAGTTACATACAAAATGAATTTAGCTTTACAAACATACAAACCCAAAAAACGTTATATATCAATATTATGAGTAAATATATATATATATATATATATATATATAAATATATATATATATATATATATATATATATATATATATATATACATTTAAAAAGCACTTAAAAAATATATAACATGAATTCCCCCCCTATATTGACAATGACCTAAGTTTCAATACACTGCTTAGTGATATATTTTCATTTAACCACGGGAATAGGCTAGCATTTAACTTAATCTCCCACCACAATTCTCAGAATTCCAGTATTTTTTCCCAAGTCCCCCTCCCCCCCGCTCGGATTCTTGTGTATCATTTCCAAAACAAAAAACGTAAAAAGCATGTCTGTCATTACTTGAAATATGTTTATATAAGGTGGTTTTGTCAATTCTATTTTTTATATCAAAAAATGTTAATAAATACAATCTATTAAGTGCCTAATGGTCTTCCCAATATAAAATGTTTTGCACTGTTGGCAAAGCACAACATATATCACCCCCACTGAATGACAATTATAATACTCCTCAGAAATCAGTTTATAGCCATTAATGGAAGCCCCACTACTTTCATAAATATGGGTATATTGTTTAGAAAATCCACATTTGTAGATGGCTTTCTTTCACATACTAGACCTTGGTATATCACATCCCATCCTGTCAGACGTCTCCTTAAAAGATAGCCCTTTTCTAAAACTTACACTTGGTCGCATACCTATCACACATAACACATCATTGACGTGGCTAAACATATTCCAGTTTTTATAAATGATCTTAGTTACATCTACATGTTCAATGGTATAGATAGTAACAAAGGCATTTACATATTTACCTTCCTTATTACCTTCTCTTTCCGGCTCTTTCTTAAGAGTCCCATAAACCAACAAGGGGAGATAAACACCTTCCCTCATCATAGAAACCACTTCATTGCAAACATTAGCTACCAAAGTTCCTGGATAACCTCTAGATAAAAACATTGCAGACAGTTCCTACACTCTTCATGAAATACCCCATCTTCAGATATCATACGAGCCAACCGAATAAACTGATCTTTAACAAGGCCCTTTTTTCTGATGGTATGCGTGATTGCTCATGAAATGCAATGATCCATTAGAATAGGTTGGTTTCTTGTAGATGGTAATGTACCCATTTCACAGTTCACCCCACATTAATGTCCAAGTAATGTATTACAGACTCATTGAATTGATAAGTGAACTTCAAGAAAGGGGTGGTCATGTTTATATAAGTAACAAAATGCTCTATTTCTGACTTTCCATAAAATGAAAAATCATCCAGATAATGCATATACCTATAGTGCCCATGGGGGGAGGTTTAAATATCTCAAAAATATTTTTTTTCTCCCACTGCAACAGCATGATATTAGCATAAATGGGGGCACACACTGCCCCCATAGCCACACCTTTCTTCTGTCAGTAGTATTCCACATTGACAAAAATATAATTGTTCTTTAATATAATTTCCATGAACACATCACAAACATAAATTTCCCAGTCATTAATGTCAATACTTTCTACCAGGAAATCATGGTACCATCCCAAACCTACATTATGTGGGATGATGTTGAAAAGATTCACTAAATCCACAGTTAAAAAAACAATCTACATAAAAAGTCACCCCTTTAAGCTTAAATAAAAAGTCTCAAGAATCTCATCAGATGTGTTCAAATTTATTTAAATATTTTTTCAATTTAAAATCCAAATACTTCACTAAGGTATTGATCTTAGATCTGCTACCATTAACAATATGCCAAAGTGGGGCGTCCAAAAGATCTTTATGAATTCTGGGTATCCCAAGCATGTTCGGCACTATAGGTTTCTTAACATTTAAAAATGTAAACAGTTCAGCACTAATCAAATCATCATACAGCATTTCTTCTAAAAGAACATCAATTTTCCTATAAGAACAATTGACCACATGCAAAGAAGCTTTTTTATAAAAATCTCTGTTATTTAAAACCTTGGACTTTCTTTCAAAATAGTCATTTATCCCTATTATGACAACCCTCCTCCTTTATCGGGTTTCATAACCCTGATGTATTTAATGTTAATGTACTCATAAAGGAGAGTGGTTTCCTTTTCAGTTAAATTGCTGTATGTAAATTTTAAACTTCTATTGACAAACAGCTCTCTAAAATCAAATTCACACATTTTCTCAAATAGTATTAATGGCAAACAAAGGGGGGGGGTAAAAATACTTCTCTGTATTAAAGCATCCATGTGAGTTAAGCCATTGTCATTCTGAAACATAAGGGCTAAATTCAACTTACAAGAAAAAATGTTTAAGTCTATAATCAGTCTAGAGATATCAGCCAACGTTCCAGGAACAAAAGTATGTCCTTTGCTTAACAAATAAATGTGTGCTGTCCCAAATAAACAGTCAAGAAAATTATAAAGAAGAAAATCACCTGAATCATTGGTAACAATAGTCAGCTTTGCTTGAGGCATGCTATTAACCAAAATCATCTCCTGGTATTTCTCAGCTGTCTCCATCCTCTTTTTCCTCTGTTATAAACGAAATTCCACTATCCTGACTGTCCATAGTATTGATGCATTTAAATGCTTTTTAATTGATTGAAGTAAACTCTTTAGAAGTCTTTGGTTACAAGCAAATGAACACACTCAGTTTGTACTCTGTGAATTACCTGAATTAACTGAACACGTGAAAGACACAAGAAACAAAAAAAAAAAAAAAAAACTAATGCACATTATATTCATAGTGTAAAATGTGACAATTTTAAATGGTTCTTATTTTTTATAATTGCCAGGGTAAGAGTAGATCAGAGGTGAGGTGACTTTAAAAACCTTCTTGAGGTTAAAGAAGCTATGTGGCAAGTACGGTTGAATGCCAGAGAATTTCCAGCATTAATGATTGTTGTTCGATATTAAGTGTTTTGAAAATGAGGGCACAACAGATTTGAGCTAATTGGCTACTTTTTAGTTTTTTAAGAGATGACATTTTTGAATGTTTTTATCAATGTATTTAAACACATATTAAAACATATTTTATTAGGTTAGATGTTTATTTTTAGCATATATTTGGATTAGGGACTTGAAAGTGAAAGTGAAAGTGATGAATGTAAGTTATGTTATTTTATTTTACTTGACAGGGGTTATTTGTGCATTTATAAAATTGAGTGAACTATTTTATTTAACTAGTAGTCACATGATAGCTGCATTGTTATTTAAGGAAGGTTGTTTAGTTAATTAGTCTGATGAAGCTCAGGTAGAGATGGGGGAAAACACTTAGTCTGTATTTGTGTTTTCGCATAAACGAAAGTTCCATTTTTAGCCGCTGCTGTGGTTTCCCTTACAAAGTCATAAAATACCAGGATTTGCAGGCAGAAACAAGGGCAATGTTGAAAAAGGATATCTAGACAATTCCAATAATAGTGAGGCAATGGAGCTAATAAAAAAGAAATTACAGTCTTATTTGAATATGCTACTGCTACATGTAACTCTATATGAACTGCAGAAGAAATCAGTTCTGGGCACATTGCAGGTTTTACAAAGAGTACTTTTGGCTAACACCATAGATCAAAACAATACTAATTTCACTGACTTTAATCATACTTTATCTTAGGAATAGGGCCAGGTCCTGTTATAGAACTAGAAAGCTTTGCCCCCCAATCTCCAAACTATATATACCAACTACAAGATTGCACTATAGTGGGGAAAAAAAGCAAATTTCTACTTGTCCTTTCCCCCACTGTAGTGCAGTCTCATAGGGGGTGAATTCCCCCACCTGGGTCGGTTTGAAATTCTGCTGTGTGTGAGATGGGGAAATGTTGGCCAACTAGTTACTTTCCCCATCTCAAACTTTTGCTGAAATGGATGTTTTCTTAATGAATAATCAAGGTCTAGTGTTCACTCATTGGAGGTATGAAGAAAAAACCTTCAGTGAGTAAAGATAGACTTGTAGTTAAGTACCATTGTATTAATGAGAACAATGTAGTGCTTTTTAATGATGACAAATGTGGGATTTATAACTTATAAATTATCATCCACAATTTCTACACAGCAGAAAATTATCTTTAATTGTTTTGTGGTGATTGCTTTCTTTCTGGAACAATTGCCCAATTGCTCAATTTTTACATGGCTGCTTGAGCTTATATTGTTACAACTTTGATTGTTCTGCATTGCTTTCAGCTGGAAACTCCTGATATGCAATATATTGTTCACCTATGTTATGGACAATTACAGATAAAATGTTATTATTATTCCTAGAACATTTTTATTACATTTATTTATGTACTTATTCACTTATTTAACATTTGATAACCAGATAAATGCAGTTGTCTGATTACCCTTTTCAGGCATGACCCAGGCCAGAAAGCAAATAACAGCTTGAAGTGATAACCATCAACAAAAAGTCATAAAGAATAATACAATTCCAAGGATATCAACATTAACAGAGTGCATGAAATGTTCTGTTTTCATAAGATCAGAAATAGAATAATAATAATAATAATGACATAAGAAGAAAAATCTTATAGATACAGAAAAAGGTCATCTTAAAGAGATTAAAGATAAGGATATGTAGTAGGGGGACTGTCACTGGATAAAATAATATAAAGCACTAGATGAGGAGGATGGAAATATGGAGCTTTCGAGGTTGGAAGTTAGAAAGGAAAGATAAGGAGAAACTTGTAAAGAATACCAGAAAGGTGTTAAAAAGTAGCTAAGCCTGGCATAGAGAAAATATTAAACAATCATAAACTAAGCAAAATGCTGTGTGGTATATAAGTTATAGTTAGACAATACCTTTCATATATAAATATCTACATGCATTAGTGGGGATTAAATATTAAATATCCATAGTCAAAGTTGTGTAGTAAACTTGAAATACCTTTGGTGTATAGTCAATTGTTTTGACAGAAGTAAAGTAACTAGGCAGCTATAATGTCTGGTTATGGATTGCCTGTAATTGAAAATGCTGTCATTTGGTCATTATTTTAGCTTTGCAGAATTAAAATGAGTTTTTTAAGCAAACTGGATTAAGTAGTTTTGGCTACTGTTTTATCCCCATAGAATAAGATATCTGTCAAATGCAGTAATATTTCTGATTTTTTTTTATTTGTGGGTTGTTAAGCCAAAACTACTGCAACAACAGCTATATGGCTTTTAATTGTACAGAAGAATAAATTAGTCCATTGATATGCATATATTATGCAATATAGCCTAAAGATTTTGATTTCGTTGTATATTTTATAGTACCCTTTTTATAGTCCATAGCACGTGTGACATGACTAACATTTGTCAGTTCAGTAAAGTCTGCATTATTTTGGGTGATGCTCAAAACGGTCTGATATTCAATAGCTACTATGCAGTCTCTGCTGCATTTTATCTTGTTGTAGTCTTTACTTCTTCTTCTTTTGGCTTTTCCTGGTTAGGGGTTATCACAGGGGAACTCCGGTCCACTAATGATTGGCAGTAGATTTTTACGGTGCCGAGGTGCCAGCTCGACGCCCAACCTTCAACTAAGGCACACCCATTCTACGCATGTCTTTCTAATGCCACTCGACCATGGGGAGGACATGCAGACTCCACACAAAAGGTGCTCCAGCCGAGAATCGAACGGGAGAACATCTTGCTGTGAGGCGACAACGTTACCGCTGCATCACCGCGTGCTGTTGCAGTCTTTACTATAAGAATGAATTGTGGAAGATTTCTTCATTTAGTTAACTGTTTAGAAATTTGTGACTGCTTTTGACAGAAATTCCCTGATGAACAGTTGATCTATTTTATGGACTGTAACAACAATGTCATCAGCTCATCAACTTTTTAATGCAACACAAGTCATTAGCAGGCACTTTGAATGGAGTCACTGCTCAAGAAAGTCTGGTAAGGGGCTCTGTGAGTTTATGTGTGTGTGTGTGTGTGTGTGTGTGTGTGTGTGTGTGTGTGTGTGTGTGTGTGTGTGTGTGTGAGAGTGTGTGTGTGTGCGCGTGTGTGTGTGTGTGTGTGTGTGTGTGTGTGTGTGTGTGTGTGTGTGTGTGTGTGTGTGTAAGAAGGAATGTGGATATATGTGTGTATACACCCAAGTTCATGTGTATTTGTTTGTTGTATCTATGGATGAAGAACTGCAATGCAAACCTATATCCCAGCAGCAGCATCTTTATTAATAGCAGTTTTGTTTAATGTGACACTATTAAGATAACTTTTACTTTTATTGAGATTATACATATTGATTTAGTGTATGCAGTTAGGTGGTTAATGCTATTCTTAACTCCTCAGCATTGATACTCTTGTCTTTCAGCTGTACTGCACATGACTGATACTTAAGGTGTAATGCAGAGCTCAGCTGGAGGGCTATCAGGATGCTTTACTATTGTGTTGACAGAGGTACCAGTTCACAAAGTACAGATCGCAACAAACACATTACACTTCTGTGACGGCAAGGCAATTTTCTTTGGCATACTAACTGAGATCTTTAGACAATTTCATATAGTTCATCCAAAGCTACTGTGAAGATTGGGGAATTATGGGCGAAGGCTGCCAGCCTATTCAAATAGAATTTGATACATATTCTATAATTTGTATTAATACATGTAAAATACAGGCTTGTGTTCTTAAATGAAAGAAAACACTGTAAAATATGAACTTCAAGATTGTTGCAACATTGCCATCTGCTGTAAGGAAAACCAAGCCAAGCATTTCAAATGTTCTTTGAAGTTACAATTATCTAAATGGTGATGCCGAAGCATCTGCCTGAACACATTCTTTCTATTGTCTTAACTTAAGGAATAATTGTTAGAGTGTACATATGCAATGTCTTTTATTGTTGTAGTTTCCTGAGCAGGTGTTAGCTTGCTAAATAATGCAGTTTGTGGCCTGGGAACTCCAAACTAAGTGTCAAAATGATGTAATGTGAGTACTGGGAAAACCTAAGTGTCAAAATGGTGTAATTTGGGAGGGCCTTAGTAGAGCTGTTTGTTTGTGTTTTAAAATCTATTGTTCAGTGAGAGACTGGAAGCATTTGTCTTGGACCATCAACCCCAGTACTGCTTATGTTCTTTATGTATGTAAGTAGGATTGTAGCACTGTGTTTTCTTAAGAATAGCTAAAGATTAGAAAGTTAGATTAAGTGTTTTTCTTTTACATCAGACCTGTCCTATGGTATTGTTTTAAGTTTCTGTGTGATCTCTGAACTCTTAGATATCTATGTAGTGTAGTAGTATTGTCTTGTGTTTTAATTATTTATTATTAAATATTTTAAAAACCTTTACATGTTTCTGGTTTGTGTAGAGAAGTAGGCTCTAAGAGTACATTGCATATTTATAGAGTTCATTGTAATAGGCCACTCTAATAAGCCTTAGACTGAATAGTCACATTACCAGTTGGATAATAACATTGCACAGTAATAATTGGACACCCTTTTAAGGGTCTTTGGTAGCTGATAATTATTTAGCTGGTGGTGGCAGGAATTACTACCGTATAGTCTGTGTAATGGGGCACAGCTAGAGAATCTGTGTCAGCCTTTCCCAGGAGTGTCTGTGAAGTTGTATAAATATTTATCTCAAAGTGTGGGTGTGTGTCAACTACCTGGGCAGGGACACCAAGCATTGGTTGGACAAAGAGGGTACTGGAGGTTAGCTTGCCAGCTAGGCTGAGATCTGGACCCTATAGCTGTGCCAGTGAGGAGGCTTATTGGGGACCTGGAGAGCAAGGGAGCAACCAGTCCCAGACTGACTGTGATCTCTGTGTGCACTTAAGGGAAATTGTACTTTACTGTGTGTATTAGTAATCCTTTCCTCTTCTAGGAGACAACCTCCCTGGTGTTAGTGGTGAGGACTGAGGCTCCTTGATTGCTGGGCCAGGGCATGGCCATCACAGCTACCAATAAAGTACATGCAATTTTTTTATAACAATAAGATGTGTACACATTCAACAAAGTGGCTGGAGGTGAGAGACCATCTGTTGAAGAAAATACGTTATGCTCTTGTCACCTGCTGATTTTAAACATTTTTTAATCTGGCTTTGCTGAACTATTGTGTATTTGTGTGAAGTAAATTAGTATATTTCAGTGTCACTACCTTGTGTTTGCAGAAGCAATTCCACCATCAGACGTCTGATTTATAGACAATAAACAATGTGGCTACAGTTGTAGGCATGGGAGTTCCATGTACTTGAAAATGACTGAAGTTAAATTATAATGAGCTTGCCATTGCAGGAGTAGTATGCATTTTTAACACAATCAGAATCGTGTGGGGTACATAGTCAATAAAATATCTTTAATTGATAAGAACAGACATAATAGATTATAATGATGGTACTTCAGGTGGCATTTAATGGTTGCAATGTTCTCAAATAGGTAATTTTGCTAGTATTGATTAGTAACATGACATCTTGCTAGAAAAATGTTCAAAACTACAAATGTAAAACATAATCCAATATTTTTTTCTTTATAAAACAATAATATAATTTAAAATAATATGGTAATTAAGTGCACATTTAAGACAATCATGAAGGTGAATCCAAATGGACATGTGCATTTATGCATGGGCTAAAAACTATGTGGTGATGGAAATGTGATGCTGCTAGCTATATTGGTACTTTGTGCCATCTTCCTATCTGGCACCCCCTCAACTTAAAGTTAAGGAGCAAAAAAAAAAAAATTAAGGATCAAGGCAGACAGACATACAAATAGGAGGTCCTTTCTTCCTACATGCACACACACACACACACACACACACACACACACACACACACACACACACACACACACACACACACACACACACACACACACACACACATACACACACACACACAAATCTATTTGACCTGATATGGCATTCCTAATTCAAGGATCAAGTCAAATCCTTTAAAAAAATATTGTATTTGTAGAAAAAAGTTTTCTACATTAGTGCAAAAAAAAAAAAAAAGGTCTTCTTTAGTTTTAAAATGTAGATTTTTTTTTATTTTACACATGGAGCAGGCAGAAACAAGGTGATGCTTCAATTCAGACCATAAATACAATGCTGTCATTAATGAATGCCATTAATATTTCAAAAACCTAACACAATTGGCAGAAAAGGAGACTGCCCTCTTCAACCGACTCTAGATATGTTTCTTGTGGGAACCCAAGATTTGAAAATTTTAAAAACAACCCAGGATCCAAGGATGCAAGTAATGCATTTCTGTTATCAAAACTGAACATGGAACAATATATCTCCCTATCTATTCTGTATGAGGTACAACCTAGGGTATTGCACAAAAACACACTACTGTTCAGGAAATAGGTACCATGGAGAAGCAGTCTATTAATTTTTTACTGCTATGGAAAGCAACATTGTTTTACTGTGATATTAAAATATACTATCAGACATATACTGGGAATGCTATATGTCCCTGTTCAGTCTGCATTCATGCATAGAATGCAAAGCTATGCATTATGCAGTCATTGCAACTGCCTGTGCATATTTTACAAATACAAATTAAGGAATAGCTCTATGTTCATTACACTATGTGTTGTGCAAAGTAATACTATTTTCAGTGTAATGTGTAACACTAAAGAATAGCTTAAGGCCTGCACTTTGACATCTATAATTCCACATCTGTTTTACATCCATCTTTAGTGTTAAAACCTGGGTATTGCACAAAGCAGCTCTGCTGTTAATTTACATCTGGAACAGGATTATCATTTCTATGGACATACTGGTATTTAGTATGTGTTATACAAATCAGTATTACTGTCACTATAGTATACAAGATATACTGCCTGACCTGCATGAGCAAATTGATATTTCTCTGTCCCTTATGCATTCATCTTCACTGCACAGACCTGCATTTTTCATAGAGTAATGCTTCAGTTAGTGAGTATTGCAAAAATTGCCTTCGTATCCTAAGTATAATTTATTGTTTGCAATCTGTGCTGTGTGAACTAATACCTCTGTCAGTATAATAGTAAATTATGCTGTCAGCTCTACACTTGGACTTCTGCATTTCTCTAATTGTTTTATCATAATCATTTCTCTGCAAGTTTCTGCACTGTGCAAGTGTCTAAACATTGAACATCTTTTCAAAGCAATAGCCTGTAGTACTTTTACAGTGCATTGCACAGAAGTAAATTGCACAATAAGATGGTTTACTTTATATATAATGCACAACAAAAGAGTCAAACCGCTGTAATATTGAAATGCAATAAAGCTATACAGTAAGGTTATATAAATTGGCTTTCCTGTTTCCTTAATAACTGATAACAAAATTAAATAAATATAAATACATATGAAAAGATACATACTTTATTAGATGCAGTATGCTATTCTGTACCAAGCAGTGCTATGCTAATGTAACTAAACAGGTAAAATAAAATACATGCTGCTGTAAACCTTGTGCACAAAAAGAGAATTGCATGAGTCCCATATCAGTGCAATTGCAACTACTTTACACCAATCTTAATGCTATTATTTGTATTATCTCTGTGGTGTGTAATAAGTAAGGGCTTTCCATATTCCCCAAAGCATAACTAAATGTTTCCTATATATGATAGTACAAGACAAAAATGCGTAACAATTTATGTTAAATAACTAAAAACATTCAGTAACACACTGCTGTGCCCTGTTGTTGAAGATGAAAACTAAACCTAATAAAAAGAAGACAAAAACAATCCATAATGTTTGACTTGGCTGCAGTTCATTATTTTATTTTTTTAAGGTTCTAGGTGAGCACTTATGCCTATGGAGAGATTTAAAATGATGGATAATGCCTGCTGTTTTCCAAGCAAAACCACTCACTGGGACCTTAAAAATAAAAGATGACAGTCTGCTGAATGTTCTGGATTATTCTTGTCTTTTTTTCATAAAGATTTACTCTAGTAATTTGCAGTAGAGTTTGCATCCTTAATCCATTTAAATTTCTTTATAACCAAATATTAAAAAAAAATAAAAGGTTCTTTTTGGAAATCCCCATGCCTTCTTATGAATGTTACAAAGGGATTATTATTTATTATACAACGGCCCCCCATTCAAGGGAGCCCGCAGGATTTTTTGCAGGGGGGGTGCAAACCCAGAGCCCCACCCACATAGCTCACCCTGCCCCCTGCCAACACAGCCCCGCCCAAGTCCACCCACCCCAAGCCCCGCCCACACAGCCATTCCAGTGTCCCATTACTTGGCTATTTCTCCCCATTTACTGTAGACACTGTTCAAATCTGTGTGCATACTGTTTTATGCTTTAGTTCTACAATGATTACAGGCAGTTGGATTTAATTTACAACTTTTATTTCAAACATTATAGCCCAAACACTGAGACATTTACTAAACCTAAACAAAGCAATAGTCTTACAATGAAAACAGACTTGGCATTAAAGCTTCTCTACTTTTGAAACTCACATTCAATGAAACAGCATTGAAACCCACATTCAAAGAAAATGCATCTGGCCAGTGGCAGGTTATTTACCTTTGAACTGTTTTCAAGCAATAGGCTCCTTGCACACCGTTAGGGCCATGCAAAAGTTATTTGATTTACCTGATTGTATTAATTATAATATATAATTGAATTATATCCCTTGTATTATACAGCAGCACTTGTTTGAGTGTCTCTGCTGAAGTAAAAGTAATCTGAATAATTCCACATTAAAGATATCTGAAACTAATGAAGATGTTGTTGCTAGAAAACAACTGTATATTTCAGTGTTTCATCTACAAATTCAGTGCCTATGTTAAATTAAAAAAATGGTAAGCTGGTATATTGCAATAGAAAATGGATGACAAGCTGAAATACAGGTTCATAGTTATTAGGCATCTCATCCAAAGGAGGACATCCTGAGGACTGCAGCATACAAATGTATATGCTGTAGGAATAGAACCTCAAGCCTTTACATTAAGATGCAAGTATTCTACTTGTGGTGCTACTAACATAGCTTTAAAACTTTATACCACAACAGAGATACCATTTGCTAAACAAAACAGTTGCACATTGTAAATAGACTTGGCATGAGCAGCAGTGAACTTAGCTTCCCTTAAAACTCACAGTTCCTTGAAAATGCACTTGAAAATTCCACCTGTTAACTCTAACTTGGGCATTTCACTTTCTCTCTCACAAACATACCACACCCCTCAAGGCCTCAACCTTAGTGCAAGAAATCTGGACAAAGCCTAAAATAAATAGGGATAGATTATAAATATGGCTCTCAGAAACTTAGAAAATTGCAAGAGTAACAGGATTTGTGTTAGTATGCATTTTTCTAAATGACATGACATCTAAAACTGAAATGTCTCATTTAGCAACTTCAATCCTTTTTAGGAGGAATATGCGGCAAAAATCTGGGCAGTTGAGGGGTATGCTACCTCCCTCTTATACACACACCAAATAATTCTGGTCAGACTTGAATTAGTTCTGGGAAGGTTGCACTGAATGGCACAGTGCTTGAGCTGAAGTGGGTGAAATCCTGGTAGCCAGTGATAACTGATCTGCAGCTCAGCAATGTGAATCATTAAAGCATTTTTAGCAGAGCATTGTTTCATCACTACCTATTGTGTTTGCACATAAGCTGTAGTTATTTTAAACATTTGCCTTTTTTGATTACTACAGAGTACATTTACCCACCAGAGCTATTGTGTTTTGACTTCAGTGTGGAGCTAGTTGTTGCAGGGCTTGGCTTTTAAGTAAGGTAGCAATGCTTATTTACCATATATCATTAAAGCCACCCAACTACAAGTGTACTAACACACAGACACTGCTATAAGACACTGGTCTGCAATAAAATGTAATGAGCTTCTGAAAATACTGTAATCCTGTCCTTTTATTACAATGAATATAAAATACTTCGAAATAAGGTAAAAAAGCTCATAATCTTCGACCGACAAAACTACTTTTCCACACTTCCAAACAATAATAAAATCAAACCCTCAGAAATTTTGGAAAGGTATCTCTACTCTACTTAACCCCAGCAAACCAGATACCCCTACCCCAGACCCAAACGCTCCTGGTCAAGACTTGGCTACCCAATTTAACTCTTTTCATTGAATCCATTTCCAAATTAACGTCATCTTTCTCTAACACCACTACATTCTCCAAAACTCCTTACCATCCCCAACCATCTCTACCCTACTCTGCTACTACTTCCTCATTCCCATCTACTAACTCCCATCCCTCCACTCCTCCTACTCCTACTACTTCATCAGCTTCATCTGCCCCTAATTCTCCCTCTTCACACTCCTTTTTTCTCATTTAAACCTATACCCACTTCTACTATAAAGAAACTCCTTATGAAACTGAAGCCATGCACCAATGCTCCTGATAACATCCCTTCTTACTTTCTTAGCAAAGCTGCTGAAGCAATCACTTACCCTATTAGCATTTTAATCAACCGCTCTATCCAAGAATGTATAGTACCCCAAGTCTGGAAAAGGGCCTTTATCATACCTCTACATAAAGGTGGCAACAACAACAATGTTACTAATTTCTGCCCCATCGCTATTCTGTCCCCCATCTCTAAACTCCTAGAAAAGCGTATCCAACTACAACTCCTTCCACATCTCTTAGATAATCACCCACTAACTCCCACACATGGATTCAGACCACATCATAGCACTATGACCGCCCTCCTCTCCTTCCTTGAAACTGTAAATAAAGCCCGCGACTCTGGCCAAATTGTTTCTACCCTACTACTCGACCTCTCTAAGGCCTTTGACACTCTCTCACAGCCTGCTACTAACTAAACTTTACCTATCTCCCTCCTCCTTGAACTGGTTCTCCAGCTACTTATCTAACAGATCTCAAGCAGTCAAATGGAAAAAGGCCACCTCCTCATTTCTAAATACTCCTACTGGGGTACCCCAGGGCTCTATACTGAGTCCCCTTCTCTTCAATATATTTATAAATGATTTCCGCAACTCTATCCCATTCTCAAACATCATCCAATATGCCGATGATTCTGCTATTATCTGCGCTGCCACCTCTATCCCCTCACTCCTAAAACTGCCTCAAGATGCTTTTACAACAACTGAGCAATGGATGAAAAGGAATCACCTAACACTCAATGCCTCTAAAACCAAATTAATGTTATTCACCCCCTCTAAGGCAACTTCTTTCAATATAAACGCATTCCACATCTCTAGACAAAATAATCTACCCCTGGAACTGGTGTCCGAGACCAAGTTACTTGGGGTCCAAATTGATAACCAGCTCAAATTCAACTCCCACCTACAGTTAAATATCAAGAAAACCCATCAAAAACTAGGTACGCTTTACAGACAAAATCATTACCTTACACCTGCTACCAAAATCCCCCTCTCTACCTCATTTCTTATCCCCTCCCTTCTCTATGGAGCTCCACTCCTAACTAATCTACAGTCCTCTCTAAAAACACAACTTTGCTCTTGCTACAACAAAATTGCCAAGTTCGCTACCAACCACAAGTCCTCCACCCACCACTGTTCCTCTCTCCAAAAACTAAAATGGCTAGAGCTACCCAGTTATCTCGCATATACTCAACTAAATCTTGCACATAAGCTCATTTTCAACCCCTCCCTTTGTCCCTCCCTTTCATCAGCCTTTAAAATGCACCTTCCTGCTAGAGTATTAAGGTCCAACAATCAAAATCTATTAGAAGTATATAAACCAACTTGTCCCCCAGGCAAAAATCTTCTGTCTTATGGCCTTGCATGCCTTTGGAACTCCCTACCACCTTCCATTCGCACCACCCCCAACCATTTTTTATTTAAAAGATCTCTTCACTCACATCTAGTATCCCAGTGGGGATGCTCTTGCTCCCACCCCACATAACTAACTTGCAAACTCCATCTTCTTTCTTCCTCTGTTTCCTCCTGCAACTTTCCTAATTACCCACCCTAACTCATACATATTCTTATTCCTACAATAAATCTGAAAGAATATACTAGGCCACACTTCCTAAGTATTGCTTCCCTAATACGTTATTGCTTCTCAGTACTTTTGTGCATTGCTTCCTAATATGTTATTATTCCTCAATATTGTCATGAAATGCTTCCAAATATGTTATTTCTCAGTGTTTTTGTGCTAAATTTCCCTTTAGTCTGTATTACCTATTAATTCAATCACTATATTGTGCTCACTCTACTTTTTGTTGTATTATTTGCAAATTGTTATTTCTTGTATGATTAACTTCTGTGTAATTGTATAATTTGTATATCTATTAATAACCTACTTAGTTTTGGAGCTTTTCTCCCCAGGACTCCATTGAAAACGGGTTAATTTGGCCCAATGGACTATCCTGGCAAACCAACTGCAAATAAAATAAATAAATAAAATACTGTCATATGCATTTCAATACCCAAGGCTTATACATTATCTAGTCATGTAAATATTCTCTGCATGGCAACAACGAAAAGGCTTTCAATGCTGGTAATTCTTTAACAATATACTTACTAAAGCTTACTTGCATCTTATAATGTCCGACAAGCTTACTTGCATCTTACAATCTCCGACAAGCTTACCTGATGTTCATTAAACCATGGCTACTTAAACAGAGCAACAGGGCACTATGACAGCATACAGTTCCTGAATAAGAAGCATAAATCAACAGTACAAAAATCTGATAGAAAACCAGAACATTTTGCAAAATCAAGGACAGATGAAAAGCCACGGTCGTATTTGTGATCTACTTTGGATGGGGCAATACTCTGCACACTTACACTGCATAACTACTCCTTGCCTTCCATGGACACATCCAGAGCCACTACAATGGGGAGTGGGGTGCAATAAGTATGTCACAATTTGAAATGTCTCTGGCTGACAGTGATGGATCTGACACTCATACCTCTCAACTTCAGAGCAAGAAATCTGGACAAAGCCATACATAGAACTAGAAGTGGGACACAAGCCCAAAAATAAGGCCAATTTTTAAATATTGCTCTTATAACTTAAATAGAACAGGTAGATCTTGCATTAGTACAAATTTTCTGAAGGGTATGAAATCTGAAACTCAAATGTCTGCCATTATTTTCTAACTTCAATCTTTAATGACTTGCCACTAATTTGCCAGAAAACCACAATTTTATGAAAAACGGACCAAAATGTGATGCAAAAATACCTGTCAAAAAGGGACACCTTTTTAATATTAACAGTTAACTTGAAGCAGCTAACAAAATAAGAGCATCCACATGCATTTCTGAAATAAAGGTAATCTATAAGTGATCATTACAATTATATATAATTATATATAATTGTAAACCCTCCACATTTTCTTCCAAAATTGCCATTTTGGAGGAGGGATTATTAGGGGAGAGCAACATTTTGAGCCAGAATTGGGGACAATTGAGATGTTTGGATATTCCTAATCTACAAAGTGATTTGCACGTACCTCTCAACCTCTTAATGCACGAAATCTGAACAAGGCCAAATATATTGGGGAACATACAAACACTATGAAAAATTGCTCTTGTATAAACTTAAAGACAGTCTTGCATTAGCATGCATTTTTCTGAAGGTTATGACATCTTAAACTCAATGTCTGTCATTTAATGGCTTCATTCCTAAATGATTTGCTGGAAAACCACAAATTTGAGGAACAAACCAAAAATAAGCAGCAAATATCTATTCATTCTGCAAAGATATGGACAACTGAGAGGTATAGTTCAACCGGGGCTGTCTGAGCTTGCTACCCCCCTCACAAAATCATGGTCAAATGGAGCCTCCCCCCTGCAGCCATTCCAATGTCCCATTCCTTGGTTATTTTACCCCATTTATCATAAACACTAATGTGCATACTGCTTTACTTGTGCGATGATTTAGGATTTCATTTGAAAGTTTTATTTTGCATTTTACAGCACAAACCCTAATACATATCTGTTAAAGCAATGCTGTCTCACAATGAAAATAGACTAACATTAAAACTTCTCTGCTCTTGAAACTCGCATGCATTGAAACAGCACTGAAACCCACTTTCAGAGAAAATACATTTTGCCAATGGCAAATATTAACTCTGGGCTGTCTTCAAAATCATAGGCCCCTCGAACATAACGTGCTCTTTGATACACCTTCCTGACCGTATTACATTATATTCCTTGTACAATACAGTACAGTTGTTAGAGGGCATTTTAAATTTATTGTTTTGAACATTTTTCCAGTAAACAATGAAACAAAAAGCATCCACCAATGACAAAACTGCCCAATTCAGAACATTTCCATCATAAAAAGTCTACTCAAGTCCACCAGTATCAGTAAAAAATACACAATCTCTGAAGTAGTAAACTCCACATTGAAAAAATTTGTAACTAATAAAGAGGTTGCTGCTAGCAAACACTTTATATGTCATTGCTTAATCTACAAATAAAGTGCCTGTTACCCTTGAAGAATAAATTGCTTTTGTTGCATTCAATAAAAAAATGAAAAGCTAGTAATACCGCAATAGGAATGGATAGCAAACTGTTAACAGGTTCATAGTTACTAGGTATCTTTGCCAAAAAGACTGCAGCATCCACCCCCTTTACAACACAGCATCAGCAATGCATTTACCTACTGTGGGAGTAGAACCCACAGCCTTCAGCATCTAAAGCAAGTACACTATCTGTTGTGCTATTAACAATGCAAGCAGACTAAACATAAGCAGCACTAAACTTTTGCTCCCCTGCAGCTCTCAGCTCCTTGTAAAATCTACTCGACACTCATCTGTATCTCTGAACTTTTCAGCACAAGAAATCTGGAAAAAGCCAAAATTTATTGGGGGGGGGGGGGACAAAAGGCCAAAAACCAGGGACACATTTTAAACATTGCTTGTATAATGTTTGAAAGTTGCTAGAATAAAATGCTGCGTTACCACCATACATTTCACTGCCACGTCTTGAACCCAGGGGACCCCGTGCAAAACAGTCAGAGCAACATACCACTATGCCAAATCAACTGTTTTGCGAAAGAGGAAGACTGAAACTTAAATAGCTACCATTTAGTGAATTCAGTTCTCACCATAGCACAGCTGTCAACCTCTTAGCACAAAATACCTGAACAAGGCCAATAATGGGTGACTACAACCACCAAACATTCAGTGAATTCAGTTCTCACCATAGCGCTCAACCACTTAGCAAATAACACCCAGACAAAGCCAGTATTGGGAGAATATAGCCCCCAAACATATTCAGTGAAATCAGTTCTTACCATAGCTCTCAACATTAGCAAAAAACTTGGATGAAGCCAATAAATACCTGAACAAAGCCAATACTGGGTGAATACAGCCCCCAAACATATTCAGTGAATTCAGTTCTTACCATAACTCTCAACCCTAGCACAAAACCTGGATGAAGCCAATAATGGGGGAATACAGTCCCAAACACTACCTAAACAAAGCCAATACTGGGTGAATACAGCCCCCAAACATATTCAGTGAATTCAGTTCTTACCATAACTCTCAACCCTAGCACAAAACCTGGATGAAGCCAATAATGGGGGGAATACAGTCCCAACCACTACCTAAACAAAGCCAATATTGGGTGAATACAGCCCCCAAACATATTCAGTGAATTCAGTTCTTACCATAACTCTCAACCCTAGCACAAAACCTGGACGAAGCCAATAATGGGGGGAATTAGAATACAGTCCCAAACACAGGGATACATTTCAAATATCCATCTTGTACACTTACAAAATTGCTAGAATAAAAGCTTTTGTTACCATGCACTTTCTGAAGAATATGAAGTCTGATATTGAAGTGTGTCTATTTTTTTTAACTTTTGTTAACCAGGAAAGTCTGACTTTGAAAAAAAAAAGCTAATTTTTAGCAGAGGCCCAGGGAGAAACACTCCAGACAGCCAAGAATAAAAACAGAGAACATGTAGCTGTCAGGCAACAAGGACACAAATGCAGAAACCACAGATTTTATGAGGAACAGAAAAAGTATAAAGGAAAATCCTGCAACATTTTTACAAATGGTGGTGGGTAGGGAATTCAGGCTCTTGCCAGTTGGGCCCAAGGTATAGGGTTCAAGCCTTATTCTCTACCCACCACCATGTACACCTGGGGCATTTCACACACACACACACACACACACACCTGAAAGTGTCCCACATCTTCTGTTCGTTTAGACCTGTGTGCTATTCCGTTTTAGACCTGCGTGCTATTCCGTTTCGCTCCTGGCTGCTTGTAAACCCGTCTGTGTGAGTTCCTGCTCACAAACTGCTATCAGGTCCTGCTTGTAAACCCGTCTGTTCCCGCTCACAAACTTAGCGACGATGATGTCAGCACACCCGCGACTGTCCTGTTAGGATTTCTTTCTTCTTAAAGAAGAACGCACGTAAAAAAAAAAAAAAAAAAAAAAAACTTTCTTTGAAATTATCTAGCCGATTCCAGGGGGGTGCAAGTGCACCCCCTTGCACCTGCCTGCAGGCGCCCTTGCCCCCATTAATATTCAAAAACGTGCCTGCTGATTGGTCAGCGTGCGCATTGTAAATCAGAGTTATAGTAATGGAAAAAGGTCCGGTCGCCCAGACTTTTTCCATTACTATAACTCTTTTTTTACAGCATCGGAGAACGCAAGATCTCCATTGCTTCACACTGTCTTGCTATATTAAACTTGTTTAACATAGCGAGACAGCTTTAAAAAAAAGCAACAGAGATTCTCCGTTGCTTTTTTAAAGTTGTCTCGCTATATCAAACTTTTTTAACATAGCGAGACAGTTTGTAAAAAGCAACGGAGGTCTTGCTTTCTCCGTTGCTTTTTTCAAAACTGTCTCGCCATGTTAAATGGGTTTAACATAGTGAGACAGCTTTAAAAAAAGCAACGGAGATTCTCCGTTGCTTTTTTTAAAGCTGTCTTGCTATGTTAAACCCATTTAACATAGCAAACCAGTTTGTAAAAAGCAACAGAGATCTTGCTTTCTCCATTGCTTTTGCCCACAGCTCTGATGTACTGTGTAGGCATACGCATGCACAGTACATCAGAACTGCCGCAGAATACCAGACAGCTGCGGAAGGGCAGCAAGGAGGCATTATACAATGCCATTATTTAAGAAAAGTAATTATTTTTTTCTTAAATAATGTCATTGTATAATAAATAACACACCTGGGTGTGGGTAATGCTGGATTACCCACGATTGGCTTTGTTTGGCCACTCGGGCTTCGCCCTCGTGACCAAACCACACCAACCGTGGGTAAATCCAGCATTACCCACACCCAGGCATGGGTTATTGCTATATTATTAAATAAAAAGTGAAAGCATCATCCTATAGATGAAGCTTTTAATACTAAAGTACTCATACTGCAACATAATTTAGTGAAAAAGTATTCTTAAAAGACGTAAAAAAACATTTTTGAAATTAATTCTGCACACTGTAATGCTTTACATTTTCTCTGCTTAAATGTCTTATGACCTTTACTGTTTAAGCAAATCAACACTGACCAGGCAAAACTTGCAAATGTAAACAATTTGGAAAACAAAGAAAGCTGGTGATGCATTTATATAGTAGAGAAAAATAACAATAATAAAATACCAAAAGTTAAAAAATAGTAGTGCAGCAGAACATTACAAAGTTGCAGTGCTATGAATAATTCAGTGCATTATTAACAGTACATGTAGTACATGGAGATCACTGATTATGATCTGAAATTGGCAGAAAGATAATATAAATATGTGCTAGCCTGTTATAAGATCTGACTACAACAACTTTAAACAGGTGGTTAAAGTACTTTGTCATGCAGCTAAGGAAGCTGCTATGATATGATATTATTTCTGCAGCATACTTGGCAGCCACCATAAAACAGCATATGAAGCACTTTAATAGCTTTAAAATCTATAAAATATATAATGCCACCCAACAAATAAACAAAAGTATGGCAGGATGAAGGGTCTAACAGTTTTCTGAATTCTTGAATGATTACAAGTACACTTTGTTTCCCACTGATGTCTGTGTGGCAGTGCGACATGTCGATTCCTTACACTTCCCCGAGCTCCAGCCCCTTCAGGATCCATTCCTTGATCTTCAGTTAACCAATGATAAATTCCCTAATAACTGTTTTCTATAGAACATCACTGCTGGTGTGAATTTTATGTATGTACTGGCAGAGATCCCCTCACTTTAGGAGATTTCTGCATCCTTATGTTTGTGTGACTGTGGAGTTGGTATATATGAATTCAAGGAGTGTAGGGAGCTATTCTCTCATTGGTTGAAGTTACAGGGTTCTTGGGTTTCTGCAAAAAAAAAAAAAAACATACATTTTTCTTGGGGTTGAATGTTTTGTTCTGTTGTGTATTGCAAGCTGGTTTCTCACATACTTGTAACTCAATCATTCATATTGAAACCCTGGACTGTTTTACTTACACTTTTCACTTCTCACCCCCCCCCCAATTAACTTGCAGTACATCATAGCACCTGGATCTCCATGTACTTCAAAGGACTATGATATTGTTTCTCAGATCATAACTGCTTGCTATGATACTTACAATCAAACATATTTTTCATATAGCCAATTTCTATTCCTTATGTACTATACTACATGGCTAGATCTCTCCATTGTACAGTTAATGAGCAACTCTGAGTTTTTATTAGTTCTAAAAGAGTTGTGAGTTAATATGGCATATGAGACAGAAGTGTTTTTTACTGCAGTAGTACAATTACTGGTCTATGACAAAGTAACACACTATGGCATATCAACAGCTGGTCAACATCTTGTTGCTTTAGTGTCACTTGCCTGGGGTGAAAGATGCCACAAGGTAATCAAAGTGAGATTTCTAAGTATGTACTGGCAATCATTACTTTGTAGTGGGAAATTTTTCCCTTCTTCATGTTTTTGCTACTGGAGAGATGCTATATATAAGATCCTGGAGTAGTGCAGGGATTGTTCCCTTCATATGGGAAGTGAGCATTTGCCCCTACAAAAAAAAAAAAAAAAACACTTGCAGTCAGTAGTTTTGTCACTTCTGTGTTTAATGTATTTACATTCACCATTTTGGTTCCAAAAATACTTCACATTTGAGGATTCATAGAAGAACAACGCAATGTGCATTTTATTAATTCTGCTGAATTTTGCTTCCTGCCACTCTTCTCCCATACTCAAATTTGGTAGTGCCAGTAATATTTTGTATTGTGTTTTTACTACGCTTTTTGAATGTATTAGAGCTGTCTACATTTATACATTTTGATTAGACATTTCTGTTTTGTGTAATTGGCAAAAGACAGCTGTCATTGAATTAAGTATAACACAAATGCTATTGTTGTTTGTGTTATAAAAATATACGGGTTTTGTAATATCACTGCAGTAGCAATATAGTACCTGTATTTCTATGTATTGTTCACCTAAGCATTGTTCTTTACTAGATAATAAATATGCATTCAGTTTTTTTTTCAGGATTTTGAAGTGATAAAATGAGCTAATTTATAACCATTTACTATGATAGTCCCTATTGGTATGAAATTAATGAGAAAAATTACAGTTGCTATATAGGTTCATAGGTAGGTACTAGGCTATTGGCCCTAGGGCCTATATAAGCCTAGACAAAAAGGTACCCTGGCTTTCGCCACCCAAGAAAATTATTTTCCTGTGCCCCTGTTGAGCACAGCCACAAAGGTAATTCCTGGGGTGAATTTCCTATTTCCCATCCAATCATCAAGATTTTTCTTGAAGAGTGCTAATGAGGAGCTTTGTTTGATATAGACAGGTAGTTTGTTCTGGAGTATGGGAAGTCTCTGGGACAGGACTCTATCCCTCCAACATGTTCTGTTTATTGTGGTGACAAGGTTTAGGTCCCTAGAGCGTGTAGCTCAGAAGGATTGAGATTTCTTTAACTGGAGTATGTCCAACAGCTCTGGGTTTGACATAGCTTTGTATGTTAGGCAGAGATCACCTCTTAGTAGGCTATATGCGATGGAATAAAGCTGGAGTTTTTTGAGACAGTCTGCGTAAGACATCTATTTGAGGCCAGTAATCCTCTTTGTGAGTTATTTCTGCGGCCTTTCCAGTTGTTGTAGATGTCTTGTGAGGTACATACCGAAAGGGGTGTTATACTCTATTATGTGTCTAATGAGTGATGAGTAGAGGGGAACAATGATCCCCTTTTATCCTGGATTAGAAACCTTTTGTGATGAGGTGTGCCATATAGAAGGATTTCCTGACTACTGTGGTGGTGTGCTTATCAAAGGAGAAACCACTGTCCACCTGTGTCCCAAGGTCTCTTATCACACTTTCAGTGTTAATTAGACTACCACCTATGTGGTAGTTCATGGGTACAGAGTTTTTACCAAAGGGGATGAAAATGCACTTTTTCTCATTGAGCTTGAGGCCATAGCTTTGACACCAGGCATCTGTCTCAGTGAAGCCCTTTTGTAGGATGTCCACATCATTAGGAGTTTTGATTATGGCTCCTAATTTGCAGTCATCTGCAAACTTCATTAGCCAAAGACTTTCTGTGTTAGCTTGTACTTCAGAAAAGAAGATACCAAACAGGAGAGGACTCAGGACTGAACCCTGTGGTACTCCACTTGTCACTGGTCTGAAGTTGGATTTGGAGTCTGCTACTTTCACAGTGTGGGTTCTGTCAATGAGCCAGTTGGCAACCCATCTTGTGACATAGTGATTTATACCTAGTTTAGTTGAGTGTATCTATAATTCCAGAGAGGGGGATGGTGTCAGAAGTCTTGACGAGATCTAGATAGGCTGTGTGAACCACCTTATCCTCGCCTACAGCTTTGGTGACTGCTTCAAAGAAGTCTATCAAGTTTAGGAGACATAATCTTCCTTTTACAAACCCAAACTGGGTGGGGGTCTAGAGTTTGGAGATTACCAATGTCTTTGTTTATATGTTCCGTGATGATACGTTCCATGGCCTTGCAGACCAGGCTCGTTAGGTTCATAGGTTCATAGGTCTGTACTAGGCTATCGGCCCAAGGACTTAAGTAAACCTAGCCAACAAGGTTCCCTGGCTTATGCCACCCAAAAAAAGATAGTGTCCTGTGCCCCTGTCAAGCAGAGCCACAGAAGTGATCCTCAAGGTGTATTTCCTATTTCCCATTCACTCATCAAGATTTTTCTTGAAGAGTGCTAATGAGGAACTTTGCATGATAAAGATGGGTAGCTTGTTCCAAAGTGTGGGGCGTCTCTGGGACAGGAATCTATCCCTCCAGCATGTCCTGTTTATTGTAGTGACAAGGTTTACATCCCTAGAGCATGTAGCTCAGAAGGATTGGGATTTCTTTAGGTGTAGCATGTCCAACAGCACTGGGATTGACATAGCTTTGTATGTTAGGCAGGTACTTCTGTGGCCTTTCCAGCTGCTGCAGATGTCTGGTGGGGTACATTCCAAAAGGTGCATTGTACTCTATAATAGGTCTAATGAGTGTCGAGTAGAGGGGATCAATGACCTCTTTTTTCCTGGATGAGAACCCTTTTGTGATGAGATGTGCCGTGTAGAAGGATTTCCTGACTACTGTGGTGATGTGATTATCAAAGGAGATACTAGTGTCCACCTGGGTCCCAAGGTCTCTTATCACACATTCAGTGTTAAGTAGACTGCTGCCTATGTGATAGTTCATGCATAGAGTGTTTTTCCCAAAGGGGATGACAATGCACTTTTTGGCATTGAGCTTGAGGCCGTGACTCTGACACCAGGCATCTGTCTCAGTGAGGCCCTTCTGTAGAATGTCCACATCATTTGGGGACTCAAATATGGCTCCTAGTTTGCAGTCATCTGTGAACTTTGTTAGCCAAAGGCCTTCTGTGTTAGCCTGTACCTCAGAGAAGTAGATACCAAACAGGAGAGGTCACAGGACTGAATCCTGTGGTACTCCACTTGTCACTAGTTTGAAGTCAGATTTGGAGTCTGCAACTTTTAAAGTGTGGGTTCTGTCAGTGAGCAAATTGGCAACCCATCATGTGATGTAGGGATTTATACCTAGTTTAGTGAGGTTAGCTATAATTCCAGAATGGGAGATGTTGTTGAAAGCCTTGGCGAGGTCAAGATAGGCTGTATGAACCACCTTATCCTCTTCTACAACTTTGGTGACTGCCTCAAAGAAGTCATTCAGGTTCAGGAGGCATGATCTGCCTTTCACAAACTTGAACTGGGTGGGGTCCAGAGTTTGGAGGTTACCAATGTCTTTGTTTATGAGTTCCATGATGATACGTGCATGGCATTAGAGACCAGGCTCATCAGGCTAATAGGGGAATAGTTCCCGGGATCAGTGGTATCTCCCCCTTTGTGGAGTGGGATAACCATTCAGTGGGCACACAGCCTCATGTGAGACCATGATTGAACATGGTGCTTAGGTGGGGAGCCAGTTTGTTCTGAAGTTCATGTAAAACACAGCCTGGGATGTTGTCCAGTCCCATGGATGCTGTGTTTTTTGGCTTTAGAGAGTACATCTTTTTCCTGCATAGTTGTAATTACAGGGACTTTGCATTCTTCCTGTATAGATATGGGCCCTTTAGGGGGTGAGGGGGGTAAAGTTAGCACTGAACCTATCTGCCAGGATGTTGGCAATAACAGTTGATTCTGTAATTTTCATGCCGTTGTGCTGTACCTCAGAGCAGATCTGGGTGTTGCCTTTGAGATTCTTCAAATAGCTATAGAATGCTTTGTGGTTGTCCCTAGAATCAGTGGCAGTTTTGTTTTTGTAGCTAGCTTTGGAGGATCTTATAAGGGATCTCAGCTTCTTACTGAGGCTGACCAGGGAACTCCTCCACTCATGGGATTTTACTCTCTTTTGCAACAGTTTCTTCCTTCTGTTGTAGAGTTTGTTTTTGGCAGGGGACCACCAGATTGGATTAATTTTTTTGGAGGATAGCGTCTTGGTTCTGTTTGGGATAGCATGAACCATGCAATTGTTTATGTGCTTATAGAGTGCATCTGTGTAGGATTCGGCAGTCATAACTGTATTGTCCATCTGCATGGGCTTCATGAAGTTTGCCACTTCTGTCTTAAGAAGCATGAAGTTGGCTTTAAAGAAATGTTTTACTGTGGTTTCCTTAATGGGGGGTGGGGGCTGGATGTGGATATCTAGGGTGATTAGCTTATGGTCGGATCTGACCAACGAGGAGTTGACTTCAGGTATGGAACACTGGTCACTCATGCTGGTAATGACTAGTTCTAGGATATTGTTGCCCCTGGTGGTGGTGTGGATAAGTTGATCCGGGGCATTGGAATTTATGAATTCCAGAAAGCGTTGAGCAAAGGAGTTGGTACATGAGTAGTTTTCCCAGTTAATTGTGGGGTAGTTGAAATCACCCATTATTTGGGTGTGTGGTTGAACCCTAATATTTTCCAGTATATCAAGAAAAGAGGAGTGGGAATCCTGGAGCATGGTGGGGGATCTGTAGCAAGCTACAATTTGGACTGCAGTTTTGCCCAGAGTTAGTTGCACTTGGATAACCTCGGACGCATTATGCTGAGCAACTAGCCTGGAGGTGTGGATATCCTTAATGAATATGGACACACCTCTGCCTTTGGTGTTCTGGCCCAGGATAGGTGGCCAAAAAGTGTGGTATGAGTTATAGCTTGGTAATGCAGGGGTGCTCTCTGGAGCCTTGAACCAGGTCTCAGACACTGCACAGATATCGATGTTCTCCATTTTAAAGACTGGCTTGAGGGAGTGCATTTTGAGATTTAGACTTCTAGCATTGAGTAGCATTACCCTCAGTGTTTGCTTGCCTGTTCTTGTTACAGTGGTGAATTTGTCATTTAAATCTTGCCTAAAGAAGGCACTATAGGGGCAGCAAGAACCTTAGCCAGTATCTGGAATCCCAGGGGTGACAGGTGCAGGCCATCTCTGGCAAAGCATTGTGGCCTGTCAACCATGTCATCCCAGGCAGATACTGGATCCCCGTAGAATGATACCAGAAGCTTAGCCAATTGTTGAAGTCAATCATTTTGTCCTTGTACTGCAGTATCATTCTGGGCAATGGCAAGATGCTACTCAGGGCTAGAGTCATACTTGCCTGGTCTACAAGATCAGAGAGCTCTTCCATGTTTCTTTTCATGTAGTCCAGGGAGGTACATCTCACATCATTCACACCAACATGGACAATGACAGAGGCATATTTGTACTTGTCGTGGAGTGACTTGAGTGCATGGGCTATGTGGCGGATCCTGGCAACCGACAGGCAGCTGACAGTAACCTTTTCCTTGTTTAGTCTGATGAGTGGGACATCAGTATGCCTGACTATAGAGTCACCTATGACTAGTGTGTTGGGTATGTTGTTTTGCCTTATGGGCTGTGGTTTACTGGCGCATTGAGTCTGTGGGCTATGTGTCATTTGGGTTGTGTAATGGGTAGGTAGTTCCCAGGGTCCATGGTGGCCCCACATTTGTGGAGTGGGATAACTGTTGCTGTGCACCATTCAGTGGGCACAAAGCCTGAGGTGAGGCTATGACTGAGCATGGTGCTTAGGTGGGGTGCCAGTTCATTCTGTAATTCATGTTGACTGCAGCTTGGGATGTTGTCAGGTCCCATGGATACTGTGTTCTTAGCTTTGGAGAGTGTGGGTTTACCTGTGCAGCTGTGATTACAGGAACTTTGCATTCTTCTGGTATAGAGATGGACCCTTTAGGGGATGAGAAGGGGTAAAGTTAGCACTGAACCTTTCTGCCAGGATGTTGGCAATATCAGTTGCTTCTGTATATTTACTGCCATTGTGATGTAACTCAGAGCAAATCTGAGTGTTGCCATTGAGATTCTTGACATAGTTATAGAATGCTTTGTGGTTGTCTTTAGAATCAGTGGCAATTTTGTTTTTGTAACTAGCTTTGGAGGATTTTATGAGGGATCTCAGATTCTTAGTGAGGCTGACCAGGGAGTTCCTCCAATCATGGGATTGTACTCTTTTTTTGCAACAGTTTCTTCTGTTGTAGAGTTTATTTATGGCAGGGGGCCACCAGATTGGCTTTTTTTTTTTGGAGGATAGCTTCTTGGTTCTGTTAGGGATAGCATGATCCATGCACTCATGTAAGTGCTTATAAAGTGCATTTGTGTAGGATTCAGCAGTCGTACCTCTATTGTCCGTCTTAAAGTCAGAATAAAAAGAAAGACCAATATTCCAGGACTTCCTTTTCACAGGTACAGATTATAATAAGGATGCAGTAAGTACATACTGACACTATTGTCAATCATTATGCAGTATACAATTCTATTTAAAAGCAGTAAATTTCTAAAATACTTTAACAGTATTATACAAACATTTCTTCAACCTCTTATCTCAAGAAATCTGGACAAATTCTAAAATAATGGAGGAACACAGATCAAAAAGTACAGACATTTTAAATATTGCTCTTATAAACTTAGAAAGTTGCTAGAATAAAAGGAGTTGTATTAACATACATTTTCTGAAAGATGTGGGCATAATTCAGTAAAGCCTACATGGAGTTATTCTCCGTGTAGGAATAGTGTTAAAGCTTGGACACGGAACATGTCCAGCGAGCGATCCAGGAAAAATGGCTGGGGGCATGCACAAGCCTCCCTGCACTCTAAAGACATGGATGTGATTCCATAATGCAACTCACCTCATATGCTGGTGAAAACCATGCATATGAATTGATTCTGAGTTCCAGGAAGCAGACAGGCATCTGTGCAGGTGCCGTGTCTACAGGGAAAATGTACGCGGTTACTAACCATGTACCAGAATGTAAAAATAAAACAGGGGCTGTGACAGCTCAAATAAAAGCATGTATTAGGTGCAGTAGGCATGCCATGACATTTAAAAGTGAGGCAATTAATGAAGTCTTAAAAGTATTTTTGTATCACATATGTCACATTTAAGTGGTGAGCAGCAACGAGCAGACATACTAGGCTGCAAAAAAAATTAAAATAGTAAAATATGATATTTAAAACTATCTTGACATTTCTCATTATACTGGCCAGTATGCAGAGTCAAACAATGGCAGGTTATAGTGGTTGCTAAAGACATAGGTTCTGGTGTAGTGCAGTATCCAGGGTATATGCAAATAGGTATATGTAAATGAGCTAAGTTTATTGAATAACAAAATGGGTCACCATGTCTGCAGTTACTAACTGTGTAAGGGCTAATACTGTGGAAGTGTAGGCAGAAGATACAGCTGACATGGAAAAGGTGTTTGTCAGGGTTTGTGTAAGCACATTGGAGCTTAGCGGCTCCTGTTTGTATTTAGCTCAGCACAGTTAAGCGGGGGGGGGGTTCTCAGTCTGCTAAGCTGTGCTTAGTTGGTTAAATAAAAGCTAAGCATGCTCATGTACAGGGGAGGGACCTTTCTGCTCAGCAATGTTTACACTACCTCCACAGGTTTGCACAGAGTGCTGTGGGGCTGAGCAGTGGAGGAAATTGAAAAAAAAAACAGAAATAAAAGAAAATAGAATAGAAAAGCCAATCAACTATAAATGATTAATAAGCCCTCTGCCACTCAAACTAACCCATTCAAACCCCTCAATAATGTAGCTGGCAGGTGGAATGTATCATAGTCATCCAATCAGACTGGCTGCATCTGCAACACATCAGTATAAAGTATACATACACCCTTCAATCTGATTTTTCCCACATACTCTGCACCATTGGAGTACACACTTGGGAATTTTAACAGACAAAATGATAGGGGCTGCTGCTGCTCTGCTACGTCTGTATGCACTACAGGCTGAGGTCAGTGATGATGCTGACAATAGGCCCAGACTGAGGAGGAGAAGAGTGTTCAGACCCAGCGTAACATTTCATGGGCTACATGAGCTGGAGGTAGAGCATTACAGGGTGGACAGTAACATACTACAGCAACTCACCGAGGTCTGCTGGCCTCACCTCAGACCCAGAGCTAACAGAGAGGAACCCATACCAGTGGAAACAAAGGCATGTGTAGCCTTAAGAATACTAGCTACAGGTACTTTCCAAAGACCTACTGGGGACATCATGGGGATCTCACAGGCATCCATATCCAGGGTACTCCAGCAGTTCCTGGATGTCATACTAACACATGCCAGTGAGCAAATTTATTTCACCAACACCCCTGAGTAGAGTACCAGCAATATGCATCTCTTCCACTGTGTAGCACACTACCCAGAGGTACTGGGTGCCATAGATTGCACTCATGTTCACATCAAATCACCACCTGGTGAGGAGGGTAGAGTCTACGTCATCTTCAAGGGGTATCACTCTATCAACTGCCAGGTCGTGTGCAATGCCCAGGGCATTATCATCAATGTGTGTGGTGGCAGCTCTAGGAGATATCATGACTCCCACATCTGGCATGCATCACAGCTGTACCAGGTATTTTCCAGGGAGGATATCCATACAGCCATCTGGTGGGGTTTCTGGTTATGCACTGAAACTGTGGATGATGCCACCCATCAGAAATGCACACCCACCCACTGAAGAATGCCATTATGAGGTGCACACAAAAACTAGGAACATCATAGAGCATGTTTGGGCTGCTCAAGTCAATGTTCCACTGCCTTGACATATCTGGTGGAGCCCTGCAGTACTCTCCAGCCACATCTGCACACATGTTCATAGTATCTGCCATGCTACATAATATGATCCTGTGGAAACAGCTGAATCAGGAACATCAAAGGAAAGGGATACACAACCCCCCCCCCCCGCCATTGCAAGGTTTCCACAGGCACAGGAGGACTCAGAAGAGGAGGCCCCTGAGCCTGTTCCTGTAGTCAGATGTAGGTGTGCCCAGTACACCATGGCCTTGGGAAAGAGGCAACACATAGCACATACAGTGACACCCTAGAAACCCAGGCCTGACACCTCACTCCATCTCGCATACACAGTAAAATGGATGCCAACCTCATCACACTACCTATACCTTACCATTTATGGCTGTGTACTGTGTGCATCCGGCAGAATAAGCCCTGAAGCACTGTCCTCTCAACTGTTGCTGGCACAAGGTACATCACTCTTCTTAACAATAAATGAATGGGGTAGTAGACTGTGATAGCATATGTATAGTATTGCTGCATGTATGCAAGGGAATGGAGTGGGTTACGAGGATAGCAGCAGACAAAGGACAGCTATGTGGGACAACAGGAACTCTCTTGCAAATACTGACTGCCACACAATCTGCAGTAGGCCCCAAGCCAGCAAAATCCACTGCACTATGTGAAGGACTTACAAACAGTGGGGTCAAAGGACAAATGCATGGACGTCAATGTTGGTGTCCCATCATAGCTCTAAACCTCTTACAGCAAGAAATCTGTACAAAGCTATAAAGAAATGTGAGGCAAAGTCCCAAAAACATGGATGTGTGTTAAATATTGCTCTTACAAACATAGAACGTTGGTAGAATAACAGATGTTGTAGTAGCATGAATACTCTGAAGGGCAAGAAGTCTGAATCAAATGTCTGTCATTACTTTCTAACTTCAGTCTTTAAAGATTTCACTATTATTTGCCACTCAACCACAATTTTATAATAAATGGACCCAAAATATGAGCCGAACATCTGGAAAATCTGCGAAGATATGTACAGTTGAGAGGTATGCCCCCCTCCCCTCAACACACCCATTTTCCCATAGAACTACAGTAACATTTATGTTTGTAAGGTAATAGGATCAGACCACACATTCCCAGGGTTGTTACAATCAACTTGATAACTTGTTCCATTTCTACAATATGCAGGGATCAATGTGCTATGTATGTCTGTGGTTAATAGTGTCAGTTAGTACACAGCACTTACTGGTGGCTGTTGTGGCTTAGTGGTTTAAGTACAGTATTGTGGTTCTCAGGATCCATGGTTTGAGACTGGATGTGCTAGCTATTTTGCATGTCAGCTACACCAATGGTAAGAGTTGTACATACTGCCCAGACGTCAATATTTGTTACTTAGTTTCATAGTTTCATAGTTTCATAGTTTGGTACTAGGCTATCTGCCCTGGGGCATTTATAAGCCTAGCCATAGTGATGTGGCTTTCGCCACCCCATGTAATGGTACAAAAGTGTACAGAATAGATTTAGAATACTGTGCCTCTGTCTAGTAGTGACACAGTGAAGACCCCCTTACATAATATAATTAGTTTACTGTGCCTCTGTCTAGTAGTGACACAGAGATGACCCCTGGGGTAAACCTATGATCTCCCATCCACTTGTCAAGATTTTTCTTGAAGAGAGTCAGTGAGGGGCTCTGCCTAACATGAACTGGGATTCTGTTCCAGAGTATGGGAAGCCTCTGAGTTATGAATCTGTCCCTCCAGTATGTCCTATTCATATTTGTGTTGAGGTTCAAATCTTTAGCTCTTGTGGTTCTGATGGATTTGGATTTTTTGAGGTGGAGCATGTCCATCAATATCCATAAACAAGAGCTTCCAGTTTCTGAGTTTTTTCATTATATTTTGTTTAGAGTCTTCCCACATATCCTTGACTGCCATAGTAGAAACCTTTTCAATCCATGCACCAAAAAACTTTATATTATCATGTCCCCATAAATATGGATATTGCTGGACCAATTTGTGTGTGAGTAGCTATAACCTTTATTTAATCTTCACTAATTTTGTATTCTGAAAAGACTTGAAACTGTCTCAAAATGTTTTACAACACAGATATCCTTTTCTGGATTTGTTAGGTATAAAATAATATAATCTGTAAATAAAGCCAACTTTTCTTGACTATCATGCCAATTGCATCTTGCATTTCTAAGACCCTTAATTTCTTTGTCAGTGGGTCTGAATATAAAAGAAATAGCAAATTTTGTCTATACCCATAAGGCCATTTACATTCCAAGATAATATGGATAGCATAACCATTATAATAAAAAGCTGTTGTTTACACCTGTTATACATGACCTTTTTTAAATGTGTATTTCCATCTTTTGTGTTGTATGCACACACTAATGTTTGGTATGCTGATCTTTTAATGAGTTGTTTCTTCTCATCTCTGTTTGATCCTATGTCACATTTTTCAAGGGTTTTTGTTTTAAAGGAGAACTCCATCCAAAATTCAAGTTGTTCTTTCCAAAAAGTGTTTTTCCTTCCCTGTAATCCAAGACTAAACACTTCACATACAGAAAAAACATAATTTAACAATTATGTTTGCCAAATATGATCGCCAAATAGACTCCAGAACCAAAAACTACAGCGAAGAAATGAACAGCTAACACCAAACAGCTTTATTGGAAATGTCGAGTGCCCTCCTCCCTCACATAACAAGGGACCCATTCAGAACAATCCACAAAAAACACACCCACCAACCCAGCCTTATATACAAAACAGTAAACCAGTAATTATACATCAATTAATTCCCAAAGGGACACGGCACCATAGGAACATCTATGCTAGAAATAATGCTAGCCCAATACAAAATAAACATTTACTAATACCTACTGCAGGAAAGCTGGACAATGGAGGGACAGGGGTCCACACATATGGACAGTACACTGCTCGGAGTAACCTACACAGTGCCTAGTAGAAAAGCTGGTTGTGACAAGTCAGTCTACTGCCAGGATATAAAGGCTGCCACAATACTGTGTCAGTACTGACAAGTCAGTGGGCACCATCCATACTCCTGAAATGTTAATATGCCACAGAATGTCCACACATATGCCTCATATATCTGTTTTGCTTGTCATAACATTGCATTTGCCTGCCAAACTATTTGCAAACCAATAAAGCTTGCTGTGAAAACATCAATGACAGACAGTTAAGATGCAGATGTCATACCCATAAGTAAAGGCAAGCTCATACAAAACCATTCTACCAACTGTGTACATTTGGAAGAACAATATTAAGAACCTGCCCTCATGTCTGAGTCTGTGTCTGACTGATATATGTGGGCCTGTCCAGATGTCTGTCTGTAAGAGTTTGAGAGCTGTGACCAACATGTAGCCTTATAATAGTGCAACACAAACCATCTGAGGACCATAGCAAATGTATGGGGCACAATGATGGACAACCTGCTAAACAGGTACAGTCAGAGGTGTGAAGTCTGTAACCCGGTGTGTGATGTTATGACTTCTACCCCACTCGCACCATAACCACAAATACATAACATCAGCAACCATGGACAAAGGCTATGAATGGACTACAGAAGGACAAATAGACACATATAAGGGGAAGGGGAACCACTGGTGAGACAAACATAGAATGTGCACAATAGAATAATTTGTGCTGTAACATAGTTCACTGCACTGTATGGGGTCAGTAAACAAATGTCTGTCAGTGGTTCCTCACATTACTCTATACTGATCTGCCACTGACATACTAGGAAATCACAGTGCTATGTAGAATATACCACACATATTATGGAAAACTCTGCTCAGTCCAATGCACTCTATACCCACACCAGGATATGACTCAGTTAATAAGTATAGCACACAGCCAGGACATCGCTAACCAGTATATCACTAAGGTGATGGACTGTTTGCACAAGTTCATCAGCCAATCAGCTGTAGCACAGAAAATCCTGGACCAGAATACAGATAACTCTGAAATGGAGTCCAACTCTTACTATTGAAGGTCATACTGGGCATACTCCCACACTTAGAGAATTACAACCAATGTCTAAACCCACATCTGACTATACAACTGTGTTGTCAGGATATGTCTTTGCATACAGCTATGTATACCTTAATTGTCTCACCCCACCCCCATCAGACAGGATTATCTGGAGGTGGCAAATATGTGATATATCTGCATCTGTTGAGTGTGATAGACATACATATATGTAGGTGAAATATACAAATGTATCAATTATAGACAGGCAGAGGGGAGGGAGAAACAAACAGAGAGAGAGAGAGAGAGACAGATAGGCAGACACACAGAAACAGAGAGGGAGAGAGAGAGAGAGAGAGAGAGGCATAGAGAGAGAGAGGGACACCCTGAAAGGCATAGTGATGTCCTGATGCAGACATTTGCACACCAGTTCTAACCATTGGCACATGTCAGTATGAAGGTGAGGTCCATTGTATAATCGTAGTTAGGTAGGGGTTGTAATCTCACATCACCTGTCGTGTGTGTGTGTGTGTGTGGGTGTGTGTGTGTGTGTGTGTGTGTGTGTGTGTGTGTGTGTGTGTGTGTGTGTGTGTGTTTCTAGGTTAAAGCATTTTGAGGCCTTTTCCACCCAGTAAACTTCCCATTGCCCTACTTTACAAGACCTGCAGATGTCATTCACCTTAGAAGCACCTTTGCACACGGTTCACCCAAATAATCTCTGTGGCACATGCAATAAGTATGTAGCACTATAGTACATGCAACTAGATAGGTAAAGGTTCTAATCTCAGCACTAGCAACTGTGGGTATGTGTTGCTATATTAAAGCAATCTGAGGGCTTTTCCACCCATTAAAACTCCCATTGGCCTACTTTACAAGGCCTGCAGATGTCATTCACCTTAGAAACACCTTTGGACACCATTTACCCATATAAGCTCTGTGGTGCATGCGATAAGTACATAGTACTATAGTACATGCAATTAGATAAGTAGGGCTTCTAACCTCAACAGTGGCAACTGTGTGTGTTTCTAGGTTAAAACATTTTGAGGCTGTTTCCGCCCAGTAAACTTCAAATTGCCCTACTTTACAAGGCCTGCAGATGTCATTCAACATAGAAGCACTGTTGGACAGTTCGCAAATACATAATCTCTGTGATGCACCTAGTAAAAATGCAGCACCATAGTACAGAAAACTAGATAGGTAGGGGTTCTAATCTCAATACTGGTAACTGTGATTGTGTGTGTAAGAAGCATATCCCCTGTGTGTGTTGGTTATACCATTTTGAGTCATGTTCCACCCTGTTGACATCCCCAGAGCATTACCTTACTGGGCCTGTTCATGTCATCCACCTTAAATCCACTATTGGACACTTTCTGCATATGTAAGTTCTGCATCACAAGCAATAAGTAGGTAGCACTATACTACATGCAACTAGGTAGGTAGGGGGTTGAATCACAATGCAGCCAACTGTAACACTGTGTATGTTTTTGTTTGTGTGTGAAGCATATCTCCTGTGGCTGTCGTGTGTGGTGATTATACATTTTAAGGCCTGTTGACCCCCTCAGCATGGCATTACTTTAAAGGCCTGTTAATGTCATTCAACTTAGATGCAGCACTTTAAAGTACTGCATCTAAGGTGGATGCAGCACTTTAAAGTCTACAGGCCATACCACTCATCTGTACAGATGTATGCAGAATGTCCAGATGTTTGCAACATATATATGGTCCATGTCTCATAACAATGGGGCTTTATGTCACATCAGTGGCAAATCCATAAGAGATGACATCACAAATACAGGCAGACATGTCAGCTTTAACTTCATACCCAACTGAAATGTGATGCTGATGCAAAACCTGTTACCCTATTACTTGTCTAGGCTTCTAAGAGCAATAAAAGAGAAGTGTCCCTATTTTGGGGGTATGCAGAATGTTCAGATGTTTGCAATATATATATGGTCCATGTCTCATAACAATGGGGTTTTATATCACATCAGTGGCAAATCCATAAGAGACAACATCACAAATAGAGGCAGACATGTCAGCTTCAGACTTCATACCCATCTGAAATGTCATGCTGATGCAAAACCTGTTACCCTATTACTTGTCTAGGCTTCTAAGAGCAATATGTAAGACGTGTCCCTATTTTGGGGGTGTCTCCCACCATTCAAATAGGCATTTCCAAGATTAATTGCTGTAAGAGGTTATGAGTTATGCCCCAGGCATATAATGTCCATGGAACATGATTTATGAATGTTGTGTTATAGTACATGCAAGCAGATAGATAGGGATTCTAAACTAAGTATTGCCAGCTGTGTGAGTGTATGTAGTTCTGATGCATATCCCCTGTGGCTGTCTTCTATGTGATGGTTAGACCATTTTGTGTGCCTGTTTCACCCTATTAACTCTCCCATTGCCAACCTACTCAGGCCCCCTACAAATGTCATCCACCCTAGATGCACAGTTACACATTTTATGACACAAAGTCACTGTGGCATTTGCAATACTCATGTTGGTCTGTATTGTACATACCAAGATAGGTATGTGTTCTAATATGAAAAGTGTCAACTCTGTGTGCATGTGTGTTTCAATGCATATCCCCATGCAGCAGTGTGTATGTGTTTGAGATGGTTCTACCATGTTGAGGGCCTGTTAACCCCCATTGGCAATCCTAATAGCCCCTGCAATTGTCACCCACTTGAATAGTAGTGGCAGACACTGCAAAACTATAGTAGCTCTGTGGTGCTTGTGTTACGCATATAGCACTGTTGTATATTAAACTAGGCAGGTAGATGTTCTTCTGTCAACAAGGGCAGGTCATGAGGGGGTATGTTTGTGTGTATGTATGTTTATCCCCTTGCAGCAGTATAACTGTGTTATGGCCACCAGCAGACCTCTCAACCCCTCACGGACAGACATCTGGTTAAAACCATACAGAAAAATGGGACAAAGGCTAAACATTGAGCACAACCTTCACATATTGCTATGACATGCATGGAAAGTAGATACTAGAACAAGTTGTACATTTGAATGCATTTTCCCAAGGGGTATGACTTGAGACATGACAATACCCGCTATTAATATCTAATGTTAGTCTTACATGATTTTCTAGCAATTTGCCAGAAAACCACAATGTTATGGCAAACAGCAGGACATTCTGCAGAAATATGTAGAGGGGAGAGGTATGGCCACCATCTGTACCACCCAGTAGGTTGCAGTCCATATTTGGCACAGACTGACCTGTGACAACAACTCAAATAATACAGACGTCCCACAAGTGTAAGACAACAAACATTTCATGAAGTTGTCTATTAATTGCATACAGCAGTTATTGCACATCAGAAACACCTTAATGTCATGACATATAGCATAATCTAAGGTAATGACACACAAAGACACTGTCATATAAGCAAACTGAAGGACATCCTGTGTGTTGCACTTGCCGTGGGTATGGTATGTTCTGCCAACCATTACGTTACTACAAGACGTGTCCAACAGTCCACATTTGATAAGGTGCCAACCACAATCTGTGTCGCCTATGTGCCTGCGATATGTAGACATGTGAAGGCCTTTTGACTAACTGCTTTCCCCAATGACCCACATGTATCTAGGCATGAATCCTAACTGTCACCACACACACATATGTAGATACTCCCTAAGGCTGTGTCAACTGTAAGTAGTGTGCTGTCTGTCACTGAGCCACAAACTGCTGTTAACACAATGCAATAGGCCATGCAGTAGGTATGGAATAGTGCCACGGTCCTGGCCTCACACTGAATGCAGACAATAGTATCAGCATAACATATGGCAAGGACATGGGCCCATTATTTTCCACATCAACAGCAACCCCATAAACACACACTCTGCAATGACAGACCTGGGTAATCAGCATGCTAACAATATTGCATTCAGGCAACAAGTAGTGGCAATGGTCAAAAAAGGCTTGTATGTGTTTCACCACATAGGTAAAGGGAGTGCATCCAGACTAAAGATGAACATCACCTCTTAATAGTTCCCAGTCAGTACAACTATACATTAGCAGCATGGCCAGTCTGCTATGCACCTATGCAGCCATCTACTGTGTTAACAGGCTATGTTAACACCCACAAAGGTCATCCATAGCCCTCAACACTTGTCCCCCTCAGACAGCTTCTAATCAATTCCTCTCCCAGTGATTATCAGTCAGGTGGTCCACAGGTGTCTGTGGTATTCCTAGATGGCAAAATTGTGATCAGCCCTTCAACTACTGCCCAATATACGAGAGTATAAACTTGTATGTATTACTGGCATGACAGGCCTGAATCACATATGACACAGCACGAAAAGCTGATGGAGAGACAGGTTTGTCAACCAGAGGCTTCCCTGTCTCATGAATGCACTCCCCAAACATGCCAAATGCAGTACCATGCAGACACTCTTCAACTGCTTCAAGGTTGAGTGGATGGGAAATGAAAACAAACATCTATCCCAGGGTTCCAACAAGTATCCATCAATGCCATGGTCAACATGTGCTGATTGATGATTGCGTTGGGGTGAAATATGAGAACCAGGTTATTAAATAAAAATAAAGATAACAACACAGGAGGCTCAGATGCAAAAGTTTACTAGTGTACACCAGGAGGCAAAAAACCATACAAGTACAGAATTTTGTCTGACATGATGCAGGAAGTACAGAATATTTTTTAGTGTTTACATTCAGGTTATGCCCACCTTACTGATGTGGTTAGTCACAGGGCATCTACATCACTTTTACTAACAGTATTCTATTCATAAGGATTGCTGATGTTATATTTTTTAAAAAAGCTTTTCCTTGAGAATAATATAGCCTTGCAAAGCACCTGGTCAGTTATAGTGTCTTTCTGTAAATGTTACTCCTTCAAGGTTTCAGGCCTGCTTGAATACAATAGCTGGTTCAGTCTTGTAATACACTTCTTTGTTCTTCTTGCAACATTCTCCCAACAGCTGCGTCTTATCTTGATAACATTTACAAGGCCAATTGTCCCAGAGGAAGGAGAAGAAGATTTTCAATGCTTTATACATTTAATTTCCTGACCCAGCAGATATTCATTAGTGAAAAACATAAGCTTGCTGAGCTGGCTACTGCCAGGGTCAGAGTTCAAATACATTGCAGTTCCAAAGCTTCAAGCAATTACATGTAAAATCATTCTTATTGCCATATTATTAATAGAATAAAATGCATTATATACTATTTGCTTTTTAACTAGCACTTTATATATGTTCAAATACATATTTTTCTAACATTTTCCTCCCTTTTAATACTTTTATTCTATTCTGAATTATAAACAATGTCATTTCATCCCCTAGCCTTCTCCTTTAAGGACTTTCAACCAGGTAAGTCATTTAGTTTATACTTCGGAAAGAATTTCATCTGAAATTAATTTTTCTAACTCAGTGTCTTGGTACAAAGTTTCAGTTACAGATATATCAATAAAATCTTTGATTAATCTTTTCATGCAGGGAATCCCACAACAGACACATGCTCCTAATAGGAGCAGACCCACACAAATAGCAATCAAGAAGTTCATTAGGATAGAACCCCACCCACCAAATAGATTCTGGAAAACGTTCATCAGTGGGTTTGGGTCTGGTTCAGTCATGGCCGATACCTGCTGTATTACCTCTAGGTGGTCATTAATTTCATGTCAATTGTCTGGTATAAATGCACAGCATTCTTCTTTGATAAGCACACACATACCACCTCTCGCCGCTAGGGTGAAGTCAAGAGCCATTTGATTTTGTAGCACAACAGTTCTCATTGCATTCAGTTCATCAGTCACTAGTTCGAGAGCAGAAAAAGTTGCATTACTCATTACTTCGAGAAGTTTCGACAGCTTTCTCAACTCCTAGATCGATTTGACTGCTCCATATGCTGGAAATATTCCAGCCCAGGATATTACACTGTCACTCAAGTCCATATGAGTCAATTTTTCTTTATTCTTTACGGAATGATGGTCTTTCCAACCAACTTCGATTTGTCCCACTGGATTTACAGGTTTTCCGATTGGACCTTCAGGTTTCCGGGCTACATCTCTCACATTTCGTATCTTACCCAGAGGTAATTCTGCAGTATGTCTTATGGCTGGAACCAGATAACCCAAAAAACAACTGCCGGGCCAATTCTCAGGTAGCCATTTGTATGCCTTTTTCCCACAAACAAAATAACAGTTTTCTACTTTAGTTCTGATGCGGGTTAATTCTGAATGAAACATTTTCTTGTCTATCATAGACAGTTGTTTATGTAAAACAGGATTTCTCTGCACTTCACTTAATTTTGTTTTCATTAAGCTCAAATATGAATCATAATTCGTATTACAAACAGTGCCTCTATCTTTAACTTTAATGTAGCATTTATAAGATATGGTTATATTACAGTTACTCCAACCCACTTGAAGTGTATCATTCTTATAAAAACATACAATTCCCTTCTGTGTAATAGGCAAATACAATGCAATGCAATTTTGTCTTGTGATCTTACAGATCCTGTATCAAAAAGTAAATTCTCCCAAGTCTCATTTATCCCCAAGGGGACAGCGGACATTAACAGTCCTCCATATGCTGTTGGTATAGCAGTACAAACCCAGCAATTTGAAATGTTCATAGTCTCTACATATACATGCTTCATAGCTAGGTATCTGTTAAAGTTCGGATGCCAGTCTATAGATAGTTCATCACGTCTCTCTACTTTCACTTGTGTGGTTATATGTAGGAAAAATCACAACAAAAGAAAGGTCATCACAATCATAGTCAATAAATGCATAGTCAACAAGATTATTAAACAACATCTTTGGGGTTGATCTGTATTTTTACTCGTTTTGCTCTTGGCCATCCTGCCTTTGTTGTGTATCAGTCCCAAAATGTTTATCAAGTTGAAAATTCTTTACCGGTTTACAGTGCGTCAGATGGACCCAGGACATCCTCTCAGCAACTTTGACTGCAGTAGGTGTTGCCAACAGTACCTGGTATGGTCCTTCCCACTTTGGACTCGCCCAATTCTTCCTCTTCATAACCTTCAGCCACACCCAGGTCCCCGGAGTCAGCACTGCTTCTAATGGTGTGGTCTGTCTTTTATCTGAAAAAGAGTTTAACTGCAAAACAGTTTTATTTGTTAACAGTTTTCTCATGTAGCTAGCTAATGAGCTGTCAGCCTCTAGTTCTGCAGGCATGAGAGCTTTCCACTGCGGCACATAGTATGCCCTTCCAAATATCATTTCAAAGGGAGTCAAACCCTTTACATTTGAAACTGTTCTCATGTTCAGCAGTGCCAAGGGCAGACAGCAAATCCAGTTTTTCTGTGTCTCACTCACTAGCTTCCTCAATTTGTTTTTTAGAATTCCATTGTACCTTTCCACCAGTCCTGCAGACTGTGGGTGGTAAGCACAATGATTCTTTAAGGAGATTCCAAAGAATCTCCCAAGCTGGTGAATCATCTGATTAACAAAATGTGTCCCATTGTCACTATAAATCCTTTCCGGTATGCCAAATCTAGGAATTATTTCTTTTACTAGGGCTTTTGCCACGGTTGCTGCATCCGGATTTTTAGTTGGAAAAGCTTCTACCCATTTGGAAAACATATCTATAATTACTAAACAGTATTTTTTCCCTTCACATTTATTCAACTCTATGAAATCCATACAAATAGTATGGAATGGATATGGTGGTGTAGGAAAACTCCCTTGCTTGGGTTTGAATGCCCCTTGTGCATGATGTTTGCTACAAGTATGGCATGCTGCACAAAATTTTTTTGTATAATTTATGAATTCGTATGTTTGGAATATTCGATTTACTAACTGTACCATCCTCCCTGTTGAGACATGGCACTGCCCATGGCTCAACAAAGCTGCATATCTAAATAAATTAGACGGTAATATTGTTTTTTTCTCTTTGGAGACATACAGTCCATTTTCGAGGATTGCACCTCATTTCTCCCATTTTTGTTTTTCTGTTTTTGTAGTTAGTGTCTGCATTGTTTTTAGCATTTCTAGATCTAAAGTCTAAGAGGGTTGTAATTCTTCGGTTAAAAGAAAAGTTTCTGAGTCTGAGGCTGCTTGCTTTGCAGCTGCATCAGCTTTTGCATTTCCTTTTGAAGTTCTATCCTGTTGTTTTGTATTAGCTAAACATTTACAAATAGCTACTTTAGTAGGTAACTGAATAGAATCTAATAGGTTCAAAATAAGTTGCGCATGATTAATCGGTTTGCCATTAGATGTTATCATTCCCCTATTTTTCCATTGTTGCGCAAAAACATGCACTGTAGAGAAAGCATACTGACTGTCAGTATATATGTTCACACATTTATCTTTCGCTAGAGTGCAAGCCTGTGTCAAGGCTATCAATTCTGCTGCTTGAGCAGATAGGTTATGCTGTAAAAGTTGGTCTTCTAAGATCTCTGTATCTGTAACTACTGCATACCCCACTAGATTTTTCCCTGTAGGACCCCTTCTGCATGAGCCATCCACGTAAAATGTCACCTCGGCATCATCCAAGGGCATATCAGTAAGATCTTGTCTGGGCAAAGTTGTTTGCTCAATTTCCTGCAGGCAGCTGTGCGGCGTGCCATCCACAGGGGTTGGAAGTAACGTTGACGGGTTTAATGTTGTACAACATTCAATTACCATATGAGGTTGGCTCAGCAGTATGGTCATACATGAAAGATGTCTAGCAGGAGATAGATATGCTATTTTTTCTTGCAGTAAAATTATCGCGACTGCATGAGGCACTCTCAATATGAGAGGGTGGAATAACACCACTGAGGCCGATGCCTGTACTGCCATTGCAGCTGCGACCACTGCTTGTACACAGTGAGGCAACGACCGTGCCACTGGGTCTAACTGTGATGAATAGTAAGCTATGGAGCGTTGCTTATCCCCATGCTGTTGCGTCAGAACTGACGTCATATATCACTGTTTACAATCTACGGTCTGAAAGAATCTTTTGTGGTAATTCAGAAGTCCTAAAACTAATGAAGAAGCTATCAATTGTTTTAGTCTGGAGAAAGCTGTTTCTGCTTCGGGTGTCCATTGTAATATATCTTGTGCTGCCATTGGTGTTTTATATATTAAATCAGCCAGTGGAGCAGATTCTAAGGCATAGTTTGATATCCAGCTTCCAACAAAAATTAGTTGTTCCCAAGAAGGACATCATTTCCTTCTTGGTTGCTGGTTTAGGTGCTTGTAAAATTGCTGCTTTTCTGTCTTCGTCTAATATTCTACCTTCATTGGATATTACATATCCTAGGTATCTGACCTGTTTTTTCCAAAGTTGTAACTTACTTTTGTTTACTTTATGTCCCTGTGCTGCTAAAAATGTCAATAATGCTATTGTATCCTCCCTGCATTGATGCTGGTGGGGGCTGCTAGCAAAATGTCATCTACATAAAGTAGAATCTGACTGCCTCCTGGTGGGGTAAACCCTGCCAGGTTGCTTGCCATTTCTTGTGCAAATATCGTTGGACTTTCGCAATATCCCTGTGGTAGCCGAGTATAGGTATATCTTTTACCCTGAAATGTAAATGCAAACCAATACTGGCTATCGGGATGTATAGGTATTGAAAAGAAAGCATTGCTTATGTCTACTACAGTGAAATATTTTTGTTGCGGCTTTAAATCGTTCAACAAGGTGTGTGGGTCTGGCACCGTAGGTGCTCTAGATATTATTGCATTGTTTACAGCTTGTAAATCCTGTACCATCCGCCATTCCCCATTTGCTTTTTTAACAGGAAATAGAGGGGTATTACATGGTGAATCAAGAGATTCTACCAGTACTCCTTCCTTGAGTAATGCTGCTATTATAGGCTTGATTCCTTGCTCTGCATCTTTCCTCAAGGGGTATTGTCTTTTCTGTGGTCTAAATGCTGATTTTGATGTAATAGTAACTGATCCTGCTGTTTGAATAAGTCCTACATCTGATTTGCCTGTTGACCAAAGAATCTCTGGTATATCACACAAGGCTTTTTCTTCTTCTTCTAATAAGAACGCTAATCAGCTGTCTTCACTAGTTTGTAAGTGTACATCTGGATGTGTCTGTGTTAGCCAATTCAATTTCTGTTTTTGTATTCCCTGCTCTGATAATTCAAAATTAGTTTGTTTTCCCATCTTGTTACTTTTTCTCCTAAGACTGCCCATTTCATATTCTTATTTTTCGTTAAGCTGACATGTGGTAATCGATTAGATTTGTACAGTGTCATGAATTCCTGAGGTAATGAGCAGCTTACCACACTGTTTCCCTCAGTATCCCAATACAAGGTTCGTAATACTAATCTGTTAGCAGGATTTTTTAATAATTCTTGCTCATATTCTTTATCAGGTCCTGGCATGCTACAGTAGTATAGAGTACAGTGTAACAAATGCTGTCGGTCAGTGTCTAGGGAGGGGGCCTTACTGATGGCAACGTTCATCAGTTCCTTGGTTACTGCCCCTGGACCAGTTGTAACTAGGTCCTGGCTGTACCAGTCAAAAGTCTGACCCTCCGGTCGCACCACAAAAGTATCCATTTGTCTTTGTGCCTCCATACCCTGCATAGTGGGAACTACCGCTATGCCAAGCATCTGCATAAGATCTCTTCCCAGTAGGTTTACTGGACATTTTGCAGAAACTATGATTTTACTTTTCTGAGTCATACCTGAAACAGGGTCAGTTATTGCTATATCATGGGAGAGTGGCTCCCTATATAGCTGTCCGTTTGCTGCTTTTACTAATATATAATCAGGTGATTCAGAATATTCTGGTAACTTGGAGGGGTGTATCAAAGTCCGTGACGCTCCTGAGTCACACAGGAATTTTACTTCCCTCCCCTCCACCAGAAGTGTGACTTCCGGTTTTGTGTCTGCCAGATAGAGCTCCAAGCTCAGTAATGCTAAATCTAAAATTTCACTTTCTTCATCCTCTATATCTACTTGCACTTCCTCTATTCCTTCTACTACGTTTACATTTATTCTTTGTTTGTCAGTCTTTCCTGATGATTTCTGACTTTCATCACTATCATATAGTCAGTCCTCATCATCCTTGCTTTCTGTAGTCACCTTTTTATTTAGCCTGCAATCCCTCTCTAAATGTCCTTTCTTTCCGCACTTAAAGCACTCACCTTTCTTTTTTCTCTCTTCAAAATCTTCTGACCGTTTGTCAGATTGTCTATTTCCCTGGGCATTTTTCTTACCCTTTTTACCGGACTGTACTACGACAACCTCAGCTCTGTCTTCAGCAGTGAAGACTTGTGTCTTCTTTTTCTTTTTACTATTAAAGTGTCTTTCAGCATGTCTAGCATATTCAAGTAAAGCTGGTAGCCTACTTGTTCGATGATCTATCAAATGCTTCGTAATGAAGCTACTGATAGGTGCAATGCAACCTTTCAAAAATGCATTTTTCAGTTGCTGTTCATATGAGGTATCATGTATCTGATTTTCAGGAATAGCCACACCACTATGGTTATTGAAACATTCCAATAATCTACCATAATACCCATCTACAGTTTCATTCTCTTGTTGTATGCATTGGTTAATGCAAGTCCAATCTGCTCTAGGTTTCCATTTTTCAGAAATTCGGTCTGTAAGACCTTTTACTCTGTTGTCTAGCTCTGTGTCACTATGTGGGAGTGGTTTAAGCTCTGCATTACGAGGATTCCAGGTGCCACAAATCATGTGCCAGTCTGGACCCACAATTTGTCTAACTACCTTTTCTACTTCTTCCCCATTCAAGTGGTAACTTAGTCTCATGCCTTGTAAATCTTGTAAAAACTTTGATAATTGACTTTTGGATGGGGGATTCCCTCTGTAGCTTTCCGAATATCTTCCGGTGTCCATGGTCTGTACACTAGAAGAGTTGGGTCCTGCCCTTCCTGTCCTGCCTGAGGATTTGGTACCTCAATTAGTGGACAGATTTCTTCCTCATTTTCCTCTAGTGTGTTTTTCCCTTCTTGATACAAGTCTGTGTCCCCAAGTGTTTTTCGTGTCCGGGACCTAGTTTCAATAGGATCTCTAACAAATGGTTTTAGTGTTCTTGTGACATCAGGATAACGTGGAGGTGGGCCAGCTTGTCCTCCTGCTTCATATCCTAAAAAAGGCATCGGAGGGGGCAGGGGAGGAGGAGCCATCGCTATTACCATATTATTATCCTCTTTATCTAAAAATAACGTCTTAGCATTTTTAATTTTTTGTTCCCTTCGGTTTACTTCCTCAATCCACCTGTGTGCCTGAGGAATGCCTAATCGTTGTTGTTTTTTTGCCTGACCTTCTGCGTCAGATTTAAGTCATTTTAAGAGTTTAACTAAAGAAATTTTATCCAATTTACCATCGAATCCGTATTTATTAACCCATTTTGTATAATACCTAACATTATCAGCCCGTTGTAATTGCATATATTTTGCATCCTCAGTTAGGGCCGGATCTCGCAATGATTTCCCATATCAAAAGAAAATGTTACGTAACCCTTTTCACCACGTGGTATTTCAGTTCCTTATACAGTTTATCTAGAATGACTGCCTACCTTATTCTGTTTCCCTGATCTCTGACAAAATATACAGCAATTTCCTTTTGTCCCTGATCTGTATAACAAATCTTCTGACAATAGTATTTACTGAAACCTAGTCCCTGATCTAAAACAGAAAAAAGGCAAATATCTTCCTACCCGAGCCTCCTGAGTCGACCAGTTCGAGACCGCTCTTCGGCCGCAGATCAGAAAGTGGCCAGCCTCTCAAAATGACAATTCAGTTGGAGGTCTTTTATGTTTCAAGAAGAACCGTTTCGGTAGCTTCTCCTGCACAGTGGTCAACCACCGGTACACTCTGATCTGTAGCTGTCCGAGGGTTTCTGGCTCGAAGGACCAAACTGTTAAATAAAAATAAAGATAACAACACAGGAGGCTCAGATGCAAAAGTTTACTAGTGTACACCAGGAGGCAAAAAACCATACAAGTACAGAATTTTGTCTGACATGATGCAGGAAGTACAGAATATTTTATAGTGTTTACATTCAGGTTATGCCCACCTTACTGACGTGGTTAGTCACAGGGCATCTACATCACTTTTACTAACAGTATTCTATTCATAAGGATTGCTGATGTTATATTTTTTAAAAAAGCTTTCCCTTGGGAATAATATAGCCTTGCAAAGCACCTGGTCAGTTATAATGTCTTTCTGTAAATGTTACTCCTTCAAGGTTTCAGGCCTGCTTGAATACAACAGCTGGTTCAGTCTTGTAATACACTTCTTTGTTCTTCTTGCAACATTCTCCCAACAGCTGTGTCTTATCTTGATAACAATTACAAGGCCAATTGTCCCAGAGGAAGGAGAAGAAGATTTTCAATGCTTTATACATTTAATTTCCTGACCCAGCAGATAATCATTAGTGAAAAACATAAGCTTGCTGAGCTGGCTACTGCCAGGGTCAGAGTTCAAATACACTGCAGTTCCAAAGCTTCAAGCAATTACATGTAAAATCATTCTTATTGCCATATTATTAATAGAATAAAATGCATTATATACTATTTGCTTTTTAACTAGCACTTTATATATGTTCAAATACATATTTTTCTAACACAGGTCCAGTACTCTAGTAACCTCCTTTGTAACTATGAACCTGTGATGCTAAGAAACAGCCTGGTGACATGTATCAGGACTAGCTTGTCAAGGGGAATGCAGGCAAGATTATGCTGTCTGCCACCATTGTCCCTCACACACTGTTAACTACATACTTTGGTGGTGGAAAGGTGTCCGTGTTGCCACCCTGCCATCTTGAGCTTCTGTAATGGCAGCAGCTCACTATGACTTACACACATAGACACCTGGAGCAGAAACAGAATAAGGCCTGTGAGACAAAAGTTAGTTGGCAGTACTAACAGCAATAAAGCATCATGGCACAAAGCTACATGCACTTTGATGCATACACATGACAATTGTCAGCAGACAGCACCTTACAGGGCATAACACTAGTACACTACAAAATGTCATTACTGGTACTCGATTCACCCTGTGCCTCAGACATATATTAGCATGTCCCTGCATCAATGGTATGGATAACAGGGATGTGGCACAGGTATCATCACATGCACAGGATGTGGGATTGCCAGAAGCCTAGGCTGTGCCATACAGTTAACATCATGTGTGCATTTCTGGAGGGGTGCTGGTCAGCTGGACAATGGAGAGGAGCTGTGTATGTTCATAGGTTCATAGGTTTGTACTAGGCTATCAGCCCTATGGTCTATATAAGCCTAGCCATAATAATTCCCTTGCTATTTCTTCCCACTGTATTTAATTCCCTGGACCCCTGTCTAGCAGGGCAACTGACATGATCCCCAGGGTGAATTTCCTATCTCCCATCCAGTCATCAAGGTTCCTTTTGAAGAGGGCCAAAGAGGCCCTCTGCTTGCATGTATGGGCAGTATATTCCAGAGTCTGGGAAGTCTCTGGGTCAGGAATCTATCCCTCCAGCATGTTTTGTTCATTGTGATGACACGGTTTATATCCCTGGAGCATGTGTCTCTGAGGGATTGGGATTTCTATCATTGTAGCATGTCCAACAGCTCTGGGTTTGACATGGCCTTGTATGTTAAGCAGAGATCGCCTCTGAGTAGAAGATATGCGACAGAGTATAGGTGGAGTTTTCTTAGACGGTCAGCATAGGGCATCTGCTTTAGGCCTGTGATTCTTTTAGTGAGGTATTTATGTGGCCTTTCACATTGTTGCAGATGTCTTGAGAGGTACATACCAAACAGGGCATTGTATTCTATAATGGGTCTAATGAGGGATGAGTACAGTGGCACAATGACCTCCTTTTTTCTGGATGAAAAGCCCTTAGTGATGAGGTGTGCCACGTAGAACGATTTCCTGACTGTTGTGGTGATGTGGTTATCAAAGGTGAGACCACTATCCACCTGTGTCCCTAAGTCTCTTATCACACTTTTGGTGTTCAGTGTACTGCCACCTATGTGGTAATTCATGGGTACATGTTTTTCCCAAAGGGGATAACTATAAATTTCTTGGCATTGAGCTTGAGCCCATGGCTCTGGCACCAAACATCTGTTTCTGTAAGGCCCTTTTGTAGAATATCCACATCATTTGGGGACTCAGTAATGGCTCCCAGTTTTCAGTCATCTGCAAATTTTGCTAGCCAGAGTCCCTTAGTGTTGGCCTGTACTTCAAAGAAGTAGATGACAAATGAAAGTAGTCCCAGGACTGAATCCTGAGGTACTCCACTTGTCACTTGTCTGGAGCTGGATTTGGAGTCAGCTACTTTTACAGAGTGGGTTCTGTCAGTAATCCAGTTGCAACCCTTCAAGTGATGTAGGGATTAATGCCCAGCTTAGTAAGTTTGTCTATGAATCCAGAGTGGGGGATGGTGTCAAAGGCCTTTGTGAGGTGCGGATAGGCTGTGTGGACCACCTTACCCTTGTCCATGGCTCTGGAGACTGATTTGAAGAAGTCAGTGAGGTTCAGTAGACAAGATTGGCCCTTTATAAACCCAAACTGCATGGGGTCCAGTGTTTGAAGTTTGCCAATGTCTTTGTTTATAAGTTCCACAATAATATGTTCTATGGCCTTGCAGATCAGGCTCATCAGACTGATGGTGCAGTAGTTACCAGGATCCAAGGTGGATCCCCCCCTTGTGGAGTGGGATAACTGTAGCTGTGCACCACTCAGTGGGCATGAATCCTGGGGTGAGGCTATGATTAAACATGACATTTAGTAAGGTGCCAGTTCATTTTGTAGTTCATGTAGTACATAGCCTAGGATGTCGTCTGGTCCCATGGATGCTGTATTCTTAACTTTGGAGAGTGCATTATTTACCTGTGTGACCATTATTACCAGAATATGGCAATCTTTTGGTATTGAAATGGGCCCTTTATGGGATGAGGGGGGTGAAGTTTGCACTGAATCGATCTGCCAGGATATTGGCAATATCCTTGGGATCAGTATATTTAATGCCATTCTGTTGTAGCTCACAGCAGATCTGAGCATTGTCATTTAGATTCCTGACATAGCTGTAGAATTCCTTGTGGTTGTCTTTGGAATCTTTGGCAATTTTATTTTCATAACTAGCTTTGGAGGATTTTATGAGGGATCTCAACTTCTTACTGAGGCTGGTAAGGGAGTTTTTTGCATCCTGGGATTTTCCTCTTTTCTGCAACAGTTTCTTCCTTTTGTTGTAAAAATTGTTTACGGCAAAGGACCACCAGATTGGCTTCCTTTTTTTGGAGGAGACTGTCTTGGTTCTACTGGGGATGGAAAGATTCATGCATAAGTGGATGTGCTCTTACAGTGCCTCAGTGTAGGATTCTGCAGTCGAACTTTCAGTTCCCTTCTGCATGGGTGTCATGAAGTTTGTCACTTCTGAATTGAGTAGCATGAAGTTGGCTTTGGAGAAGTTTTTTACAGAGGTTTCTTTACTGGGGGGTGGGGGTGGGGGTGGGATGTGGATGTCAAGGGTGATAAGCTTATGGTCAGACTTGACCAATGAGAGGGTGACCATAGGTGTGGAGCATCGATTTCCCATGTTAGTAATGACCAGGTCTAGGATATTGGAGCCCCTGGTGGGAATAAGGTTTAGTTGATCCAGGGCATTGGAATTTATGTATTTCAAGAACCATTGGGCAAAGGTGTTCATACACAAGTGGTTTTCCCAGTTAATGGCAGAGTAGTTGAAATCGCCCAGTAATAGGGTGTTTGCTTGTATCTTAATATTTACCAGTATGTTTAGAAAGGTGTAGTGATAATCTTTGAGCATGGTGAGGGATCTGTAGCAAGCTACAATTTGGATTGCAGTCTTACCTAGTGTTAGTTGCACCTGGAGAATTTCTGACACATTGTGTTGGGCAACTAGCCTGGTGTTGTGAATATCCTTGGTGAATATGGATACTCCTCCACCTTTAGTGTTTTTGTCCTTGTTTGGTGGCTGAAAAGTGTGGTGAGTGTCTGTCTTGAGATGTCTGTTGGTCACCTACATATGACAGTAATGTGTGAGTGTGTGCATTCACACAGTCAGGCCATCTGCTAGCCCTACACGAGGGTATGTTGGACAGCCGTGGACAGCACATGGCAGAATGTACAATTCCCCATCTCTGGCCACAGACATGGGAACTGGTTCTACCAGGAGTGGCATTGCACAGTTAAGGACTGACAGTGTCTCACCTCATCATCTATCCACTACATCAGCAAAATGATGTAAGGCATCACCAGTGCCATGGAAAGAATCATGCATGCCAGGCAGTGTTACTTCCATAAATCTCAACATCCGTCTGGTGTACCATTCACAATGTGCCTGTGCCTCCATGACAGACCAAAACATGTGTCAGGTGACACATGCTATGACACCTCTGACAGGGGCTGGATGGGCAGCAGTCCTCCTTTGAGCACATCTGTCAATCTGCCTGCGTGGCTACAGCTCTCTGGCTATGGCTAGTGTCTACAGTCTCAGATGCCATAGTTGGCACACTACCCTGTTTGATGCCACCTCCCTCCAACAGCCCAATATCTGTGGCTGCTGGGGACTGGGTATATGTGGGAATACTGACCATGTGAGGGGACATTGGGGGTGGAAGTGGCATGTCAACCAATGGGACATATTCATCCCCCAACAACCCCACCTGTGCCTCACAATGGCTACCATCATTATCAGTGTCTGATGAGACACTGACATCAAATTGTGAGGGGGACACACTCCAATCCCCATGGTCACCTGTGAGGGGAAGACAACATGACATCATTAATTCCTGCACTATAATGTTTGATGATCCACACATACACACACACACACACACACACACACACACACGCACGCACGCACGCACACACGCACACACACACACACACACACACACACACACACACACACACACACACACACACACACACAAGGTTCCACAGAGGCAATATACAGACCACACCTTCTGACTGAAGCCATGCATAGCACACAATCAGACCACAACAGACACACTCTGGACAGGCCCCAATAACATGAGTGCAGCTATGTCCAGTTAATGCTGCTAGTATTATACATCTGTGAGATACACATAGTAATGCACCCCTGTATAACACAGTGACTACACCTATACCAAACTGCGTGGGAATATGTTACAGCTCCTGCAAATATGCTACTGTGATTTCCAATGTGATGCAATGCAGTGAACCCCACCACAAGAGAACATGGAACATATTGCAATATTGTTACGCTTAACAGTAGTGTGCATGGCAAACTGGCAGCCCTTAACATGCTTAAGGTGTAGGTGACCATAACATGAAAGTTCACACTCACTGGCTAAAGGTTGATGTTCCTCAGCTTCACCAGAAGTACCTATGGTGTTGTGGGGGATAGGTGTTGTCAGCACACACACACATATGGCAATTGTACAGGATAATGTGTGCATTTACCGACATGTACAGTACAAGATGTGATAATTCCCAAATTGCTGACATTCACAATAGGGTCCGTATTAAATAAATGAATACTTAAAATGTCGAGTACGACATGCTCGACAGCTTTTAAGTGAATGTTGATCTAAGTGAAACCCCATAATGTTGAAACAAAGAGTTTTGAAAAGTTATAGTTGGTCAGCCATCATTCCGGGGTTTTGCTGAGATGAGCGTTCACATAAAAGCTGTCGAGTATGTCATACTCAACATTTTAAGCATTTGCTCATCCAATATAGACCCTCACAATATGTGTGCACACGTGTGGATTACAAAATCCCAACCACAGATGCAGATTAACTTTATATAAGCATACAGGTATGCAGAGGCTACTACTATGAATGCTATAGTATTAACATGACCACTGGAGCCTTACCTGGGCACTCCTTGGCTATGGATTCTGTGCCAACCACCTCTACAACATATGTACTTATGATTTTCTGTGAGCTGGTGGCTGATGCCAGGTTTGCCAAGGACACCTCTGTGGTTGAGAGTGGTTGTTTGTATAACAGGCCCTCCACCTATACCAGCATGGTCCCTGGCCAAAGCTGCAGCCCTTTGCCAGGCATGGTTTATGAGATTAGTGGCATGGTGTGGGACCTGTTTGTAACTTCTGTGCTGGTGGCCCACATTATTGACTGTTGCTACCACTTCTGTCCGCAGGGCAGCATGTTGTTGCAGGTTTTGACAGCTCCTTCCCAGCAGTACCTGGTGAGGGAGTCTCAGGGCATTGAGGATTGCGGTGGTTTCGGCCTCTGAGAAGGGGGGGTTGCATCTTCTGTACATCCCACCTGAAAGATATGAACAGAAGAACACATCACAGGGCTGCAAACACTGCTCACCATTATGTACAGACCTTGTACATACACTATTGCTAGCACTATCCACTGCTAACCCCAACATCATACCCCCACCATCTACCAGCACAGTATGTCTGTGGGTATCGGCAACATACTGGCATCACAGCATGCATTGCCCCCCTGATACTGATGTTTTATGCTACATGTGCATGTGCTATGAGGTATTGCACTGCATGTCGCTGTTGCACCTATTGCATCTTGGTCATAGGCTGTCTACATGGCCTGCTGTGGTGTCAGACTCCTACTGTATTAGTAATCACCTGGTCTGTAGGCCCATCCCTCAGATGTCCCTGGGCTTCCTTCATCAGATTCTGCAACATATGGCTGGACAATTTCCTACAGTTTCCCCAGCCAGTGTGCTTGATATTGGTGTCCTGGCATCATGTAGCACATGCCTCATGTACATGGATGGACAACCATCTACAAACACCACAAAGGAACACAACGTGTGAGAGTTAGAATGGCTGTAGGAACCTGCATTCCATGCTATCTGTTTGTCAGTGCTGCATACCTGTCCCCAAACAGGTTGTCAACACAATCAGTACACCTCACACACCTACATAACACAGACAAATATTTGCAGTGGTCCTCAACATACACATCCACAAACATAGGGGATCTCTGAGACAAAGACACACATGCCACAGCCGTAAACAGCACATAACACACATGGTCACACACCTGTGTCCCACAGCCACAATGGCATCAGCCCATGTCAAACATGTTACACAGAGGGGGACTCCAGTGGAGACACACTAGTGTGCCTCTGACATGGCTGTGCATGCGGATGGTCACAGCTGCTTTTGTGTCAGGTGACAGACACTGCCATAATGCATACACACTGCTGTCTCTCAACAACAGGTACTGTCATGGGTCTGTCACAGTACATGTTGGTGTTCCTGAGCTGACCTGGTATCTACATCCCTTGACTATATGCAGTGAGACATGAGTGTGCACACAGGATATTTATCCCAGGCAGGTATGTCCATAGCCTTATGCAACATTATGCTGTCACCCAGACAGATGCCAGAATACAATCAGGGAGTGATTGCCCTTAACATGTCCACATTTCTCCTGTGATATTCCAGGGGTTCCAGTGCCTGTGACTAGGGGGTGATGTGTTAAACAAACCACGATGCTCTGCAAGAAGTGGCCCGATCTGTCTTCACAGGTCTTCATGCATCTGGCAGTGGTTCCCGCCAGCCCCATAGTGACTCCATGAGTAACATTTTTGAAGTTAGCACTACCAACATACAAGTGTCAATGCAGCACACATTGCAGACCATGTTGCTAAATGCTAGAGGTGTAGACATGACGTTGCCCTTATTGCAAGCATGCATAACCCTGGGAACTGCAGAGATCTGTGCAGTCACACAGCCCATAGGTGAAAGGTGCAGAGATCACCCCAACCTTACATGGTCAACCATCCTATCATACATGCAGAAGCCAAAGTGTAGCCAATGATAGTATGAGACATGGGGATTCCGTATATATGACACACATACACACTTCCACACTGTACAGGCAGTAAGATGCACAGGGGACACTGCAAGGGCAGTTCATCATTGCCAGCACAAACCTATTCAATTCGCAGGTAGATAGCAGCCAACACATCTGACCAGGAAGCCCATTCTGCCTATATGGACCTCATCAGCTGTATTTGGAATTGCATCTGTGCCCTGATCCTTGGTCAGTTGAACGACCCTAACATAAATTCTAAGATGTACCTATCCCAGAACACAAATGGCCAGTATGCCATCATCAGTAGATGTGTAACACCTTGTTGTGGCCAGTGGCTACTCCCACATGAGGTGAAGGTGTAGTGCACTTGACATTACACAATATGGGTTAACAGTGCCACACCCCTACAGTGTCATCCTCCATGGCAAAGCAACTGTCATGCAGTCATGTTTGCACTCACCATTTCCCACAATACCCATCCACCTAGGGCAGCCATGCAAATACCTCCAATGTGGAATACATCCTCCAGGGGGTATACACACCCTCACAGGCCTTAAACCATCATCATGGACTGGCACCAATTTACACACATACACACAAGTGCTATATGTGTATTTGTACATATCTATGTAGTCAGGTATACCCAACAGGCCTACATCATCCTCTGCTAGGATATGTACACCTGTCTGTTGGGCATGTGCAATACATGCTATCCATTACAGGGAAGACATACCACTATCCAAGACAAGGTAGGAGCAGGTGCCCATTTTGGAACACTGTGTCCTTAGCATGTACATGCGAATGGGATCTGTTCTGCGCATCTGCACAACAAACACAGAGCCTGCATTGTCTACATCCACTACACACAGTCATCTCCCCTACTGCACATATGTCTGCAACTGTACAGGAAGCAGCTGTAGCTGCTCACTTGTGGTGCTCAGGGACACCAGCTATACCACTGCTGTTGGCATTGCATACCAGATGCCTGACATGAAGGCTGCACCCCCTGTGTTCCCCATGAGTACATCAGGATGTCAACAGTACATCTCTTGTCTACTATATGTGAGGAACAGGTCACCACTTCCATGCGATAGTTATTTATATATTGATTTTATTTATTTTACATTTGTTAACCAGGAGAGTCCAAGTGGATATAAGTCTATTTTCAGTGGAGGCCAGGGGAGAAAAGCTCCAAGAGATAATTTTATAGTTAACAGATAAGGCAATACTATTACAAAAAGGCACATGTGACAACACACGAGATACATTTCTTACACCTTTAGAGAAATCGGATGCACAATTAGTCTTCCTGTCTAAGATGAGATTGTACATCTGAACTAATGGACAATAAATGTCTGTAGCTAAAAACTTTGAATCTAGTTGATAATAGGAAAAATACTAAATTACTAGTCAGGGGTAGTACAGGAGCATATTCTGTTTTCAGGAAGTGAATTTTGAGTAGTTTCTTGAATTGGTTTGAGGAGTTGTTACTTGTTATATGGGCAGGAAGGGAGTTCCAGATTTTAGAGATGTAGTGGCTGTAGATGGATTTACCTGCCTCATTGTTAAATTTGGTCACCTTAAGGAGGTTTTGGGTGCTTGATCTTAAGGATCTTGTAGTGGTGTATGGTTGAAGGAGTTGTTGCAGGGCTGGGGTTTTGTCTGAGTGATGTAATATTTTTTGTGCGAGTGATAGTTGATTGAATTGAAGTATTAGTGGGAGTTCTAACCAACTGAGTTTTTCTTTTTTTTTTTTGTAAATATTTTTATTAATTTCCAAAAACAAGAAAACATGAATGCAGGTTATTTATGACAATTAAGTATTTACAAATTATTTAAAAAGGTAGGTTAAAACCTCTAAACAGATATCAAACATTAAAACCAAAAAAAAGTATTTACAAGGGTGTCTATTGTTGACATATAATTGACTTTCTATACAATTGTTTCCTGATTATAATCTGCTGCAGTCATTATTCTCCAGTATTTCAGTTACTTTTTGCCATGCTAGGTATAATGATGTAGTTCTTTCAGTTCTTCCTGTAATAGTGTTCATTTCCAATTGCAATACTGCTGACACCATATTCATGAATTGCTTAAAGGTTGGAGAAGCTTTGGATTTCCAGTTTGATGTAATGTTCCTCCTTGCAATAGCTAGGAGAGTCCATAAGATTACATATTTTGTTCTTGGCACACAGTCGGGTACAGGTGCATTAAACAAAATAATAGATTTGGAAATCTGGAATTTATTATTGAATACCATTTGCAGAAAATAATTTATTTTATCCCAATATGGTTTATTTGCAGTGGTGTATTCTAGGGGGTGAAACTGTGGCAAATCTAGCTATCTTATTATAACACCTGTCAAGTTTGTTTAGGTCAGTTCTTTGGAGATTGGTAAGCACAGGGGAGGCATAAAGTAAAGTGGATAGCAGGTGTGTCCTGGCTATAGTAATTTTGGAGTGGTTGGAGAGAAATCGTTTGTTGCGATACAGTAGACCCAGTTTTTTATGAACTTTTTTATGGTCTGGGAAATGTGCATGTCAAATCTAAGGTGATTATCAATTTCCAAGCCTAGCAGTTTGACGTGATTGGTAGGGGTGATGGTGGTATTGTCATGCAAGGAGATTGTAAAGCTATATGAGGGGATAAAGATCTGTGGGGGCTGAAGAGGAGTAATTTTGTTTTAGTTGGGTTAAGAATGAGGTTTTAATTGGTGATCCAAGTTTCTGCTAGGGAAAAGCATTCTTGTGTTTGGGAGTGGAGGAGGTCTATAGTGTTGGCTGCGCATATTATGGTGGCATTGCCTGCATATTGGACTATTGAGGCTTTGGGAATGTTGGATGAGAGTTTATTAGTAAATAGGGTGGAGCAGTGGGCTCAGGATGGAGCCTTGGGGAACCCCTAGGAAGACAGGCAATAAGGGAGAGAGTTGGTTTTGCCATTTTACAGCTTGCTGTCTACCATCTAGATACTCTTAAACCAGGAAATAGCAGAGATTTTTAGGTTTAGGGTGGATAGTGAGTGAAGCAGTTTTTCATAGTTGACCACGTCAAAAGCTTTGGATAAATCTAAGAGTGTAGCAGATACAAGCAGTCCATTATTTCTGTGGTTATTGACAGTGTTAGTAAATGATGTAAGTGCAGTGGTGGTGCTGTGGAAGGGTCTGAAGCAGTGTTATTGTGTGGATAGCTATGTGTTTTTAGGCGGTACTTCATCAGTTGCATGTGAACAACTCTCTTGAGGTTTTGATAGGGGTGATAGTATAGCTATAGGGAGAAGTTACTTGGTTCAGGAGAGCTACCCCCCTTGTGTAGTGGAGTTATATGAGATATTTTTTAAAGCTGGGGTACTTTGTACTCAGAGATAGACCTGTTTATTAGGATGGAGACAGGATATGCTATAGCTTCAGCGGCTAGTTGAAGGTATTCTGTGGGTAATTGATCGGTGGCTGTGGAGGTTGGTCTAAGTTTTAGGAGTAGATTTTGTATGATCTTGGTTGGTACTGGGTTGAAGCTGAAGTTGGGATGATTGCTTTTTGTTTCAGGTGGAAATGGTATTTTTGTTGGAGTGGGGTTCTTGGGGCTCAGTTGGTTGTTAGCTAGGATTAGTATAGTTTCTGTAAACAATTTGTTAAACTGTGTGGGGATATTGTCTTGGTTATTCATTATTTTAGGAGTGTGGCTGGATGTCTTTCCTGGTTATAATACAGAGTTGACTGCTACCCAGAATTTTTTTGGGTTGTTTATATGTTTATTCTATATATTTTGGTAGTAGGAGATTTTGTCTGTTTTGATACATTTTTGGCTTTGTTTTGTAGTTCAAGGTATTTTTGTTTATCTAATTGGGAGTTGCTTTTACAATAGTTTGTTATATTTTTGAGGAATGTTTTAGAATCTAAAGTTAAAGTTAGCCAGGGGCATGTTTAGTTTTAATTCTTGTGGTTCTGGGGGGGGGGGTGATGGTTAAGTATGTTTGCGAAGGTAGTATTGAAGTATAGTACTGCTTCATCAAGGGCTAAGATTTTTAGGGGGGTTCGGTTACACATTTTTAGGTCATTGTTAAAGTTGAGTAGGTTAAAAAAAATGTTCTTCCTAATTTCATGCACAGTTACTTGGGTCAGTTGGGGAGTTTTACTTCTTAGTAGAAATGTAGCTTGGTGGTTGCTGAGAGTGTCTGGCAGACACCCAGTGGGGTATTTGGGAAGAATGGGATACAAGTATCCAGTCTAGTATAGACTGATGTTTGGTTCTCTTGTCTGTTCTAGTGGGGGAAGTTATAAGTTGGGTTAGTCCATGTAAGTTGATGTGGGAGAGAGGGTTTTGACTGGAGCAGTTGTGCCAGTCAATATTAAGGTAACCTAATAGGATGTTTTCTTGGGGGAGGGAGTGTTTCTGTAATGGGAATATTGTTGCCTGGAGGGATATAGCATCTTATAGTATTGATGTATTTATTCGGGTTAAGTTTTAGTTTAGTGAGGGTGAGTTCCATGTTCTCTAGGTCTGGGGTTGTGATGGGTAATTTTTCTAGGATGAGGTGATTTTTGTATAGTATGGCTATTCCCACAGCCCTTTTTCCTACTCTGTCACTTTGAATTTTATTGTATCCTGGTGCTGTGATTTCATTATCATGGTATACATCTGCCATGGAAGCCTATCACATCACAGGATACATGACCCCAAGCATATCCTTGCAACACCATAATCGCCATAATCGACTCTCCAGCCAACACAAGCATCCTACAAAAGGGCCTCATAGAAACAGACAACTGGTGCCAGAGCCATGGCCTCAAGTTAAATGCCAAAAAGTGTATAGTCATCCCCTTTGGCAAAAACAAAGTGCCCACAAATTACCACATAGGTGGTAATCCATTAAGTACAGAAGAAGTAATTAGGGACCTGGGGACCCAAGTTGATAGCAATCTCTCATTTGACAACCACGTGACCAAAGTGGTTAGAAAAACATTTTATATAGCCCACCTAATCATGAAGGGATTCACATCTAGATCAGGGGAGGTCATCGTGCCTCTTTACTCATCCCTCATCAGGCCCATATTTGAGTACAATGCCCCTTTTGGGATGTACCTTACCAGGCACCTGCAGCAACTGGAAAGACCCCAAAAGTACCTCACCAAGAGGATCAAAGGGCTCAAACAGATGCCATATGCTGCCCGGTTAAAGAAACTCCAGCTCTACTCAGTGGCATACCGCCTGTTCAGAGGCGATCTGTGCCTGACGTATAAAGCCATGTCCAGCCCGGAATTAATGGACATGCTGCACCTCAGAAAATCCAAATCCCATCGAGCTACGCGCTCAAGAGACTTGAACCTCTGCACTGAAATAAATAGGACATGCTGGAGGGACAGATTCATAACCCAGAGGCTCCCTTCACTCTGGAATAAAATCCCAGCCCAGGTTAGGCAGAGTCCCTCATTGACTCTCTTCAAGAGGAATCTTGATGAGTGGATGGGAGATCGTAGGTTTACCCCAGGTATCACTTCTATGTCACTGTTAGACAGAGGCACAGTATACTAACCTCGAAAAAGGGCATAGCAAAATAAATTTAAAATGGGTGGCGAAAGCCAAACACATTCTGGCTAGGCTTATAAATGCCCTAGGGCAGATAACCTAGTATGAACCTATGAACCTATGAACCATAAGGAGTCATATTCAAGGGAGGACTGACTACCACCTTTGTCCCATCCATTTCATGGATGACCACTGTCACCCCTTTAGACTAAGGTGGGCTGTCCCCCACTCAGTCACATGATAGACACAGGAGGCTAACTAGGCCATTCTGCAAGGCCATAGCGCAGTTTCAAGTGAACGCCATTAATGAGGATATATGTAACCTAGACAGACTCCATTAAGCACACTTAGGCTTTGTCAAAGAAGGGCTCATGTCTGCTACAGCCAGTTGAACTTAATGACACAGTCATTAAAGCCATGTACTGGGGTGACACTGCAAAATACCTTCCTTGAGCTGGACAAACTATGTGACAGTATAGCTCATGTGACCATCATAGATATAGCACTGCCAAGTATGCAGCACACCATATATTACCATAGGGGTAGCACACCAGTGCATTTAAATGACTCATCTATTCCACAGAGGGAAATGCACCTCATACGGTTCACCAATAAGTAGGTGTGTAACCTGTTATTCTGTGTTTGGGCCTCTGTTATGTGTGATATACACATCTGCCATTAGCCTATGTTGTACCATGTCTGCGGACAACTGCATGCTGCATGCTGTCACCAGATTCCCTACTGATGTGAACATATGCCTAGGAGGGTCTCACACAGATACATGACCATTGTCAGATGCATGGCATCAGGCCACATAACAGGACATGCAGTGTGAACCCATATGGGAAGAGTGACGTCACCACATATTATGACAGCACAAACAACACTCTAGGCACACAATCAGTCGTGAGTGTGCTGTGGACACAAGTCTTCGGCAACATGACATGTCAACACAATGTTTCTTCCATTGTAAGATAAACCTTCTACACAGCCCATGTCATACATAATGGTATGTCATCATGGGGTATGGGGTATAAACACCCCCCCCAATAAGGACTCTTAATATCTATAATTCACTGTTCATCATTCACATCACACAGCACATGCAACAGCTGGGGACATCGCAGAGGTTCCCCAACAGGGAATACCTGGCCATCACACAAGTACCACACAATGATAGGCCATAAGGCTTATCCTCTATGCAGTTTCATACATAATTCTCATGTGTGACCTCAGTGTGGCATGCAAGGCACTCATGGACTCAACATTGCTGGGTCTGCTGCACAAGTGCAAGTCATGCTCCACTCTGTTAACACACACACACATACACACACAATCCCACACACACTCCCATACACACATAAACACACACACACACACACACACACACACACACACACACACACACACACACACACACACACACACACACACACACACACTCTCTCTCTCTCTCAACCCAGTGTGTGACTTGAAGTGGCCTTGTTGGCAGCTTAGAGTGGAATGGCCACCCTGTCCACATCAGGCAGTGTAGCTATTTACACCTTTGCAGGCGTAGCTGGGCTAACTGGATGATTAACTGCTCATACACCCTTGGGATACAGCTTGTGTCCTTGTTGGATGGGGCATTGGATGCTGCCTTGCATAAACATGGGCTAACATCTGGCCTGGGCATATGGCTGATCAGGGCCCATGGCCAAGTAATGTGATATGGCACCAGGAGTAGCAGACATGGCCTTAGTGGTGTGACACACTGTATTGGTATGTGCCCACACCCATCACTGTAATTGACTGCTGGGTGTCCCCTATGGGCAGTTAGTATCATGTCATCCAGCCTACATCTGACAAATAGGAGAGTGGTACTACAAGTGCATGTGGATATTCCAGCAACATCTGTGCTACACAATAACTGAGAGCAGTGCATATGTGGTGTAGTGTGTCCTCCTTGTAGCTGTCTGGCATCTGCAGTACCAGGATGTTTGCATAATGTGTACATATGCTTCATAGATGTGGACTCCATGCCACACAAATGTGTATTTCCAGACACCAGTTGGACAATACATGATGGTTATCCCCAGAGTTTGGGGAATGTGTCTCTGACAATGCAGACCCCTGGGAACATAGTATTGGTACATGAATATATGGTACTGTATGTATTCCCTTAAATTGTATGCTCAGTATGTACACATTGCCACTGAGGCAGAGCCAGTGTTACCCCACTACTGGTACCTATAACCTGCTGTCCTTCTGCTGGGGGTCATCAGGTATGCTAGCCATAGGTTTCAGGCAATAAGATGTAGGTGTGGAGTACACAGTGACCTAACCAGTAGTACCTCATTAATGTTGGGGGACACCTGTACAATCTTTGAACTAAGCCTGCATGAAATTCACAGAGTGAGAGGGGCTCACTGACAATACATGTTATATGCTTCCTATATCCACCAGTTCTTACTATCAGTATTGTACAACAGATAGCAAACTTAGCAGTCATATCTGAGCTGACCATTGATGGTGTGATTCATGGGCCAAAGCTGTGATCTATGTCACTGCAGACAGAGCCATAAGGGATGGCCATAAGTGCTGAACAGCAGACTAACAGCAACATGTCAGTCCAGGCACTGTTGTTGAGACCTAAAGTTTAAATTCTTATTTCCCATGACTGCACCCCCCTACTTGCATTCCATTACATGTTTAATTCAATGAAATACCTGATATAGTGCTGTACTCCTTTGAGTGAAGAAATCTAGTTGTAGTATCCTAGTTAATCACAGTCTCTCCTCATGAAAAAAGGTTCAGACCTGTTTACCATAGGCAGCAAATTGACTTTTGTAGGTAATGCTCATGAACAAGTGATTGTGTGCCAATCTGTGACTCCCACTTGCTAATTGCATCCAGAACAGCTGGGTTGCCTTTCCATTAGCCAATGGCATGGCTGCACAGTGCAATAATTAAGGCCTTCATGCAGGCCTTGCCCCTTTTCCTGGTCTGTGAGGAGGACATTATGGAGATGTTGGAGCTACAGCTTTACAGAAGGTAGGTAGAAATATTGTCTACTCTTTGGATTGATGTGCTATGTTGACAGCTTTGCATGGTATGTCTGGCCATTGCTAACAGACTTTCATATTCTGTAAGCAGTGTACTGTTGAACAATGTGTGTTGGTGTCAGTAAAGAGACAGGCAAATATGAATATCATAGATCCTTTTTATCTGAATATGCATGCTACTACAGTTGTTGCTGTTCTATCAGCTGTTTATGTTTGTAGGGGGAGACTGTGACACATGCCCCTTTTACATGAGCACCCCCAACTCTTGATGTATGTGTGTCATGTGGATACTCTATTCTAGGTGTGTGGGAGGTATGATAGGTCTGTAGCAGATAGCTAGACATACTGCTGCATGTGTAGCAGGCTGCAGCTGCTGCATTCTGGCCAGGAGTCAGACTAGGGATTGTAAATGCAGAGGGGGATAAAAAGCTGTTACTGTTAGTGAGTGAGCAGTATCAGCTGTTGTGTCACAGCATGGCCTGGCTGAGGGTACCCATAATAGTCCAGGTGAAGCATGTGCCTCTGGTACATATGTTATGTAATAGTGCCATCCAGAAAGTGTTAGGCAACATTTGAACACATACTCATAATTGTGAAATGTGTCCCACCCTGCAGGCCTTTAACATGCCACTGTGGGTGCGGTGGGAGCAACCAGTTTGCTGGACATTGCATGGCTCAGATATTCTTATGTTTTATTGACATGCATATAGTTGTTGTGCCACAGACTGGGCTGTGGGCCAGGAGTGTGGTTGTCCAGATGTGACACATGCTAGGAATGTAACAGATAGATGATATAGAATATATTAATAATACATATTATATATTAATAATATATATATATATATATATATATATATATATATATATATAAAATCATGATAATATATTATCATATATTATGATAATATATATTAAATGCTATATTACTAATAAGGTATTATAGCATGTCAGTTGTATTTGTAAGACATATGTGCATGCATACAATGTGTTACACATGACTGACATGGACATATGTGTTCAGATGGGTATGACGTGTGACACTGAGCTGTCTGTCATGGTTTGTAACCCCAGTCTCCACTGCATTGCCAGTATGTCAGCTCACAGAATAGGCTTTATGGCAACCCTCCCATATGTAGGTGGCACAACTGTGGTCATTCAGCAACAGTCTATGCATTTGTCAGCTCTACCTGATATTGTAGGCCTCCCATGCATCTAGCAGCATTTATTTGTCTGTGTACTGGTTTGTTGTCTGCATCACAGACCCAAGTTAGGGTTGCCACCTCTTCAAATAGGCAAAGTGGGACATTTCTGATAAAAGTGTCAGATTTTGCAGAGCAAAACAAAGAACAGAACCTCATGTTTGCTTATGTTGCAGCTTATTCTCATAGCATTTTAGTTGCATATTCAGTTTCTTATAACATTTAGGTGTTTCAGATACAGAATAACTGTTTTATGCAACTACTACATAACATGTAGGAACTACATTTGTCCTAACATCTCAGGACATTTGCCATTGTTTCTATTTCTTTGCAGGACACAGCTGCCCAAAAAGGGTCTGTCCCTTGCAAAGTGGGACAGGTGTTTACCCTAGGCCAAGTACATTGTCCCAGTATACATAGGAGTAGTGTGTCACTGGTAATCAGGATATGTTTGTAAATAAACTACTTGAGGATGAGCTCTGTTGGCCTACTGATGTAATATGCTTTACCAGAAAGGCTCATCCAGACTCTGCTACACTTTGCTGTGAAGGAAAGGTTAGTTTGCTGTTATTTTTTGTATTTCTGTATTGCCTTTCTATATTTTGAATACTGTAGTTTGTTTTCTTTACCTTGTGTTTTGCTTGCATTCTGTTTTAACAGCATATTAAAACTTCAAAAGAGACCACAGCTCTCTCTGTTCTGAGTCAGGCAGAATTTTTTCCCTCCCTTCCACCCATTTAAGTTGTCTTGTTAAATACCACTGTCTTTCTAGTTGTCGCCTCTTATGTTAATCTGACCATATATCTCATTTCTCTCTACTTTCACTGGCTTATGTGAGTAATCACAAAACCATCACTTTTGAAATCCCACCCCTTCAATTATTTAAATTTATTGGCCATCCTACAGTATTTCATAGTACCAAAATACAAAAGTAACCACCCCTTTCAGTCCATCTTGCTGTTTTAAAAATAGTAACTCTCCACTAAACCTTAACTTTTAAACAGGTAAAACTCAAGTTACCTACTTTCATATCTAACTTCTCTAGTGCACACTGCAGAGTGCATTCTTTTCAATCTTACCTTTAAGCATCCCTGTTACTAGCACTTTCGCTAATACCTAAAAAGATCATCTCTACTTGACTCCAAGTAGACTTTTCTCTATCTGTTAAACCTAGCACTTGCTCCTACAGTACTTATTACCTTGATACGGCACTCTTATAGATAGCACCCCAAAAGGCAAACCCCATTTCTCGGTCACCCACGTCCCCGGAATCTCTTTTAAAGTTTTTGTCTAGTCCTTCTAGCATGTCGAGGATCAGTTGCTAGTGTCCTCTCCTGCTCAGCTGGTGAACCTGGGAATATTGAGGCAATGTTACAATTGCCTCATGTACACTGAACAACCCTCTCCTCCTCCCACAAAACACAAATACATGCGAGAGATGCAACTATACGGCCAAACTGGAGGCTGAGCTCTCTCAACATAGGACTGGCAAGACCAGTCAGGAGGAGAAGGTTACCACACACACTATAGACCCAGTCTCACATAGTACCATCACAACCTCAAATCATACACATAAACACACAAAGACATACTCGGCTCTGATCAAAAATCTACCAAAACAGCAGAGGCCACCAAAGCAGACACCCAAACAACCACCACCTCAGAACACAACACCTGCAACACATAGATCTCACAGTCAGAGTGTCAAACAGTCACAGCCCTTAAGGCCAAACACAATGCCAGACACACTAGTCATTGGTGACTCCATAGTCAGACACACTGATGTCCCGCTCACCAGACTGAGTAAGGAGAAGGTCACAGTAAGCTGCCTGTCGGGCGCTAGAATCCGCCACATAACGCAAGCACTCAGGTCTCTCAACAGCAGGTACAAATACGACTCAGTCATTGTCCACACTGGTGTAAGCGACCTGAGGCGTACCTCCTTGGACTACATGAAAAGAGACATTGAGGAGCTCTCTGATTATGTAGCCCAGGCAGGTATGACCCTGACCTTGAGCAGTATCCTACCTTCACCAAGAATGATGCCACAATACAGAGATAAGATGATCAGCTTTAACAATTGGCTTAAACTCTGGTGTCATTCAAAGGGGATCAATGTCTGTCTGCCTGGGATGACATGCTGGACAAGCCACACTGTTTGCAAGGGGCGGCTTGCACCTGTCACCCTGGGATTCGGATATTGGCAAAGGCTCTTGCCACCCCCATAGTGCCTTTTTAGGCAAGGCTCAAATTCTAAACCTACCACCCTAGAACACAAAAAGGATAAAAACTAAGGGTAATGCTGCTCAATGCCAGAAGTCTAAATCTCAAAATGCACGTACTCGAGGCCCTTCTCAGTATGGAGAACATCGATGTCTGTGCAGTGACAGAAACCTGGTTCAAGGCTCCTGAGAGCACCCCAGCACTATCAGGTTTTACCTCTTATCATGCGTTCCGGCCCCAAAATTCGGACAATACCAAGAAAGGGGGGGGGTATCCATATTCATCAAAGACACCCACACCTCAAGACTGGTGGCAACGCACGATGCATCGGAGACCATCCAGGTGCAATTAACCATAGGCAAGACTGCTCTGCAAATTGTAGCATGTTACAGGCCACCCTCACAAACTCAGGAACCTCACATGGCCTTCCTGAAAACACTAGAGGGGATAAATGTATCACCAAACACCATCATACTAGGTGACTTCAATTACCCTAATATAGACTGGGAACACTACTCAAGCCCAAACACCCTAGCCCAAAAGTTCCAGGAATTCATAAACTCAAATGCCATGGAACAACTAGTCACCATCCCACAAGAGGAGAAAACATACTTGATCTCATCATCACGAACATGGGAGCACAATGTTCAACACCGGAAGTATACCCCTCACTGGTGAGATCAGATCACAAACTAATCTCGCTGGAGGTCCTCATCCCACTCACACCTGAAATAAAAAAGACCACAGTAAAGAACATCTCGAAAGCCGACTTCACACTTCTAAAGACTAGTGTGGTCTCCTTTAAGGCCCCGAGGCGGGAAAAAGTACTCAAGCCGCTGAATCACTTACAAATGCCTTCTACCAGCACCTGCAGGACTGCATGGATAAGGCAATCCCAAGCAAAACAAAGACTCTTTGTACCAAAGGCAAGCGTCCAGTCTGGTGGACCCCAGCCATAAACAAACTCTACAACAAAAGGAGGAAGCTACTACAAGATAGAGCAAAATCCTTAAAAGGTAAGACACCCTTGATCACTATAAGTAAAAACTAAGAGCTCTCATAAAATCATCCAAAGCAAATTTTGAGAGAAAAATAGCTAAAGACTCAAAAGACAATCATAAGGCCTTCTTTAGCTATGTTAGAAACCTGGGAGGAAACTCCCAGATATGCTCAGAACTAGTTCAAAATGATGTGAAGATTACTGATCCTACAGACATTGCCAACATACTGGCTGACAGGTTCAGTGCAAACTTCTCCCCTCCCCAAAGGAGAGATATCTATACCAAGCGATTGAAGCGCCCCAAACATCTCCAACGCCCAAGTGAGAACTGCTCTCTCCAAAGCAAAAAACACAGCATCCATGGGACCTGATGGTGTCCCCGGCTGTGTGCTCCACGAACTCAACGAGGAATTAAACCCACAGCTAGGACAGCTGTTTAATCATAGTCTTACCTCTGGATACGTACCCAGGGAGTGGCGCACTGCAACTGTGGTCCCACTTCACAAAGGCGGTGCCTGCACCGACCCTGGAAATTACCGGCCCATTAGCTTGACAAGCCTTATCTGCAAAGCCATGGAGAGGATCATAATGGACCTCATAAATAAAGACATAGGGAATTTGCAGACTTTGGATCCATCCCAGTTTGGCTTTGTCAAAGGCAGATCATGCCTTCTAAACTTGGTTGACTTTTGAAACAGTCAACAAAGCCATTGATGAGGGAAAGGCAGTCCATACAGCCTACCTCGATCTGGCGAAGGCCTTCGATACAATACCCCACTCGGGTATCATTGAAAAATTCATCAGCTTAAATGTTAACCCATACATCACAAGATGGGTTGCAAACTGGCTGAGTGACAGAACCCACAGGGTCAGAGTTGCTGGCGCCATGTCAGACTCAAAGCCTGTCACAAGTGGTGTACCACAGGGCTCAGTCCTGGGCCCACTCTTGTTTGGCATCTACTTTTCCAAAGTACAAGCAAACACAGGAGGGTTATGGCTGACAAAGTTTGCAGATGACTGCAAACTGGGTGCCATAGTAGAAAACACATCTGACACAGATATCCTTCAGAAGGGTCTCACAGAAATGGATAACTGGTGCCAGAGCCATGGCCTAAAGTTAAATGCCAAAAATGCATAGTCATACCCTTCGGGAAAAACAAGGTTACCCTAGCTACCAAATAGGTGGCAATCCACTGAGCACAGAAGAAGTTATCAGGGACCTGGGGACCCAGGTTGATAGTAGTCTGTCATTCGACACCCATGTAGCTAAAGTAGTTAGGAAGACCTTCTACATTGCCCACCTTATCATGAAGGGATTCTCATCTAGATCAAGGGAGGTCATAGTCTCCCTATTCTCATCACTCATCAGACCAATGATTGAGTACAATGCCCCATTCGAATGTATCTGACCCGACACTTGCAGCAGCTGGAGAGGCCACAAAGTTCCTCACCAAAAGGATAAAGGGTCTCAAACATCTGTCCTATGCTGCCCGACTGGAAGAACTCCAGCTCTATTCAGTAAACACGCTTGCTCAGAGGTGACCTTTGCCTAACATACAAGGCCATGTCAAACCCAGATTTGATGAATATGCTTCACCTCAAAAATCTAGATCCGTCAGAGCCACAAGGGCGGAGACTTAAACCTCAACACGGCTATTAATAGGGCGTGCTGGAGGGATAGATTCATCACCCAAAGACTCCCTATGCTGTGGAATAAAATCCCGGTATATGTGAGGCAGAGCACCTCGCTGGCCTTGTTCAAGAGAAATCTTGACCAATGGATGGGAGATCGCAGATATACCCCAGGGATTACCTCAGTGTCACTGCTCAACAGAGGCACAGCAAAATAATGGGTATAGTTCCCCATACTAAAGGGGTGGCGTAAGCCACAAAACTATGGGCTAGGCTTGTAAATGCCCTCGGGCAGATAGCCTAGTATGAACCTATGAACCTATACTATGTTGTAGTTGACAAGGTCCATGAGTGTACTGTGTGATATATTTATAAAAGCATTACTAACTCCCCACAGCTGAGTTGATGTAGTGGTGCATTGCTCTGACTGTAGTGCACAGGGTCCTGTATTTGAGACTAAGCATTAATGTCTTTTTCCCTAATGTTACATGAGTATAATGCATGATATATCTACAAAAGCATTACTAATTCCTGATAACTGATTTGGTGTAGTGCTGCATTGCTCTAACTCTTGTACACAGAGTTCTGGGTTCAAGACTTGCCAGTGCCGGTTACTTTGTTGCCGGGCAGAACTTTGCCTGAATGATATGGAGTGATTAAAGCAATTTTTTGTGGGCTTGCACAGCCTTGCACACTGTGTCACAATGCCAATTAGTGCTTGGGTCCACTTAGCTTTACTTAGCATTGCTTATTCCCACTTAAACCCACAGTATTTCCAAAAAAGGAAAAGCAAAAAGGGGTAATAGGAAAGTGGTGAAATGAGAGGCAAGCAAGGGGGAAAACATTATGGAAGGCAGCTAGGGATGTGCAGGACAGGTGTAGAAAAGGACCATAGCTCTCCATTACTTGTGCAGTAACAGCTGTGCATGATGTGGACAATTTGGAATTTAGAGCCTCAAACCTCACAGGGAGGGATGTGGGTGAAATAAATTTGTTGAGTAATTCATGGGGAAATTGATTAATGTCAGTGTAAGTAGGGGCAAAATGGAGAGCTATGTATGGGAAGAGACTTTTTGGAGACAGATGTCCCTTTTTTGTTTTAAGGTGAGAGTGGGATGTTGGGGACGGCTTGCAGGTTTATTTGAGGAGGTAAGTTGGGTAGGAGAGCCTGCTTTTGCAGATAGACAATGCAGACAAGACAGCAGACAGGGGCGGTATATGACACATGAGGGGGTAAACACCTTGGATGGGGAGGGTGGGTGGAAATCAGAGGTCCACTTGCCCCCAGTGGAAACAGTGGGACTAAGGTTCCCACCCATGGGCAGTCAGCACCGCCCCTTCATGGCCCTGAAATTGGCTGTGCTGGGATCTGGATGACAGGGCCAGCTGTACCTTGAGGTGCGCTAGTCTGCTCTTGATCTGGCACAGGCAGTCATTCAAATCTCATTGGATTACCCTGCACACCATTCCTCAGAACTATTGTTGGGTGACAGGGTCCCCCCCGAGCCCACACCTGGGGGTGATGGGCATCGTCCCCTGAAGTGGTTCCACCTGATGGTTTTGCAGGACCAGCAGAGGTGGCAGCTCCGGGTTGGGTCCCAGATGTGCTGGGACCCAGTGCCATATCCAGATCAGGTGGGACAGGTGGCTCACTGGGATTGCATACCCATCATGCTATGGTGTGAGGTTTGTCAAAGTGTATTAGTTAGTCATGAAAAAAACATTTGAATATTAGTTATAACAGCATGCATGGGTGATCCAACTGACCCAGAACAATACAACTGAAAACACTGCATAGCAAACAGAACACATGCATAAATGAAATAACAGTCATTTTTGTAACAGCGTGCCAGCAACAATTACAGCAACAGGCCACCAACAGTGGGATTTGAACAAGGTATGTTAGTCTGCAACCATTAAAATATATGAATAGTAATACAACACAAGTGACAACATTAGGTTTGAAGAACAACATACCAGTAATATATGAATAATAATTAGTGATGCAGATTAGGGGTGGGGGAGAGAGAAAAAACGTCCATTACCAATTGTATAGGCTATATTTTTCACAACAGTACTGCTCAATATTCTACAGGTCTGCCCTCACTTTACAGCCTGCAGCTTCTGTAGCATGTACATACCTGTTAAGCTGTCAACCTGGAATTGTATGGGGCAAGCTGTAACAACTCTAGGTACATGATTAGAGGGGGCTCATACATGTCAGGGTTACATATATGACTATCCAGGTATACCCTGCACTGATGTTGTGTGAGTGTGTTACTGGCATACTTCAACTTGAGTTATATCTGTGTCCAAGGTTATTGGCAACAGTGATCACTAGCTGTGACAGTCTGACACTTGAGTGACATGTATCGGGAAGAGTGCATGGTGTATATGCCTATCCTGCTGTCATTTCTAGGCATGGGGTTGGACACTGGAACATTTGCACACATTTTATTACCATACCCTTCATACAACTAATACAAACATTTGTTTACCTGTAAGCCCTGTGGAGAAACTATCTGTTAACACTACCTGACCATTTCTACAAATATTCAGGATTACTTGTGTGTAACTATAAACACATCTTAGTACCAGTCTCTGGATTCAAACCGTGGTCTGTGTGTGCAAAAATTAACAACATATTGATTTCTTATCACACTGAGCTACTGTGGCACTGCTGTCTGCTTCTTGAGGATTTGTGCCTAAAACACACATGGTTACAAAGTCTGACCTTGTAATATAAGTGGAGTGTCACAGAAGATTGTAGTGACAGTTGAACATACATGCCCGAGAGTCATGCATGATAGATAGTTAGTAATGTGTATTAATACTTTGAAAGCAGGTATGCACATATTAACTCCTAGTGGATGTGATTTTGTGTGATCTGTACAGACCATAGCAGGGTGCTGAGTTGCATACCCGACCCATACATATTTGCACATCGTATATTAGCAGTCTCCACTGATTACAGTCTCATATGTGCCTGCATCAGCATACCTACATTCAGGACTACATATAGCTGAAATGCAAAGGTTAACAAAAGACAATGTTGCAAGAAACACACTATAATACATTACACATTACTATTCAAGGTTCAGATCTTAGTGTAGAGCATATATCAAATGTCATTGTATCTTGCTTTACAGCTCCACATCTTCAGTTTGGCATAACAGCTGGTTATCAGACATACCTCAGTCAATGCATGCTCTCATAGCCATATTCACTGTGTAGCACCTGTACAATTATACGTCTTTAACAACAGACCAGATTAAACACAACAGTCATTATTGTAACAGCATACCAGCAACAGTACTCAATAGTAAGTTTTATTGAGGGTGACATGACACAATGGTTTATTACATTCAAAACTCTAAATTAAGTTGTACTGCATATCCTGTAGATGATGAGTGAATGCCATTTATTACCTTCACAGCAGCAAGCACAGTGTACTTTATTACCAGATTCATTCCTACACAGTATTACTAGAGTATTCACTTTCTTTCATCAATAGTAGCTTGTTTGCTGCCTTCATCTGTATTATACAGTACCGGGCATTAGTCACTTATATCACTGTTGGTCTAACAACATATTTATTTAGTATACTTAGAACACACTATACATAATGGCAGTAAACAATTACACTTTCTTATTTATTGTACTATATATTGCAAGCTAGAGCTGTACTCACCACACTGTTGGTGCAGCCTCACCAGTCATCATGTGTATACCTCAATGTTATGAGCCCTCTCCTCTCCCACTGTGGGGGGAAAACACCATTATGCATACCTGTCTATCAGATATTCATACTACAATATGATAAATCACCAGTTGATATCCTTTCAAACTTCTGGGCCATTCTAGGCCTGAGCATCTTGGATCCATTGGCCCAAGAGCACCCCTTTTCTCTGTTTCAGGTTGTCATAATGATGACGGACCTACTCACCAGTGCGGGGGATGCCAGTGGCATTGGTGAGCTCACATGACAGATGATCCCAGGCCTCACACTTGTATTATGAGACCTGGTACTTGCCCTGCAGCAGTCTGTCATCCTGGTTCTTAACAAGGAGCCCAGCCAAGACCCTGGACTCCAACATGCCCCAGCACTGCTCCAGCATCTGGCATAGTTCCTGCACGGGTCAAACTCTAACAAGTTTTGTCTGTATTCCTGCCTCTGTGGTTTAAATAAGGCAATTTTCCCACCCTCTGCTACCATTGGACCATTTTTAAAAATGCTAAGCACAGCTCAGCAGTGCGCAAACCCTCTGAGCTGAGTTGAGCAGCGCTTAAAGTTGCAAATGCTTGGCAGTCCTTAGTGGTATGAAAATCTGCTTAGCTGAGCTGAGGATTGCTTAGAATGACACTGCTTAGCAATGCTCAAACTTGCTAAGCAGGGTACGCATTGCTAAGTACTGCTCAGACAGGTTCTGTTTAAGCATTGCTTAGCTTTGTTTAGCAGTGCTTAGCAAAACTGAGCTAAGGGCAAAAAAAATGTTTCATTTAAAAAAGTAAACAGATATTAATTACTCATTATTGATACATTATTATTAAGTGTATGTATTTTACTTTATATAACCTCCCTCTATGTGTTTTCATTACATTACCTTAGGGTGTGACTGTACTGTATCAGAAACTTGTGTTTAAATGGTGGTTTTCACCTCATATCTCCACTAACCTTGGTAATCCAGACCATACACAATACCCTGGTTAACAAATGTCAATACCTATATTAATAAATAAAACAAATATTCTAAAAAAGCTTCCCCATGTAAAAGCTTAGTGGTCTGCTTGGGTATTCCAACCGTGTACCTACTGCACACAAAACATTACTCTAACCACTCAGCTAACTTGGTTATGAAGATTTCAGCTGTATATTTCTGTATAGCTTCTCCATATGTTTAAGCACTGCTGAGCAAAGTGCCACGCAAACCCACTCATCTACACTTAAACATTGAAGAAAAGAAATAAAACAGTTAACCATTAATCAAAACATATACATTAGACTTCAAATTATTAAGTAAGTGTCCAAGGATACTCTCTTTATTGTTTAGCAATACCAATAAAGTGTTAAGGACATTGTGGGTTTCTTAAATAGATGCGCCTTAATATTTGCAATAAGGCTGTAGACATTGCATGTCTGTTCTAAGTTGTTGCAGTCAATTGTTACATTATTTTCAGATGACTCCTGCAGTCACAACTATTGGGTTCTACACCTATGCCTGCTAACTAAGGCATGACACTTGTCTAGTTTACTTAACGTACATAAAAATGCCTCTCAACTGTCAGGATTTTTTGTAATGTAATTACAACTGCCTAATCTGTCTGTTTCATGATTGCCACAAAAAGGATTACCTGGAATGCTATATATTTTCAAATCCATTTACATAGCACCTTGGTAGTTATGTATGTCCACATTATGTGAAACTGTTCTGTACAGTTGTGTGCCTGCATTTGTTACTGCTTGGCCTATACTGTCCCACGCTAACAGCTTGAGATGTATGTATGTGCTACATCAGCTATAAAAGAACTGTAGTCACTGTACTCACATCTGACACTGCACACATTTAGAAGTTTGCAGTTGTACTCTATGTGGTAATATTACCTGTGAGGTAATTAATGGTATGTTTTTTCTTTCTCCCCAGCCCTTATCTTCTTTAATTTATTATTGTAATTTACTACTATCCAAATTTGCATAAAGAGTAATGCAAAAACTGGAATTGCACCTTGCAGTCTGATGCAAGAGTGTGTTACCAGAATGTTAAACACACAAGAATGGATGTAAGTGAGGTCTCTAATAGCAGGTAAATGTCCCCTTTTATCAGCAAGATTTACAAGTACACCTGCTAAGGAATAACTGGCTAAATACATATACAACAGGGACCTTGGTGCAGAAATGCATCCATATAAAGCCATGCACATAATGATGGTATAAAAAAGTGTCACAACCTATATATGTGTACTTATATCTTGCAAATACACCTTCTGTAACAGTGACTCTGTAGCTCAGTCTGTTAAATGCCTTGTATGCAGTAAATTTTCCACACACAATCCTAGGTTCAGATCCAGTGGTATGTAGCATTTAAATAACATTATTGTGAAGCTACCAATTAATCACTGAGTCATGCACTCTTTATCCACACAATGCATTACAAATGAAATGTCTGCTTGTCACTGATGGAAGTCACAGGGTCTGCAGATGGGAACACACTTCACATATCCCTATAGCAAAACTATAAGTGCATTAATATGCATTCATAGAGGATTTTAACTCAGGTAATGCAAATGAGGCCCACTACTATCAGAGTGCATTACACAATCCTTTCAAACTCACAATGCAGATTATCACAGCTGCACAACTAACATACACACATGAAGCCCCTGCATGTAACAAGGACTGCCAGAATACACATTCCAAATGAGTACTAGACTGTAACACATGGCCTGACAGTTGGCCAAATTGTGGATACAATGTTATATTATCCTCTGTGTTGCTCAAAGGCACAACAAACATGTAGCCTAGTACTCTGTTAATGATACTGTTGCCTAACATACTTACCTTAAACACATAAAACAAAATGAGCGTTTGGATTAGAAAAATACCGAACTTAAAAAAGCCATTTCAAGTCTGACACAGGCAAACCAAAAGGCTGAATTCTTCCAAAACAAATAGTTTTATTGAACACGGAATATCCACAATGCTGCAACCAAGACAAAGTCCATAAAAATAGATAATCCCAGAATCCAAAGCAGTTAGAGTAAGCACTTTCATCTGTTCACTTGACAGCTTTTTTTAAAATTAAGTTACCTTAAACACATGCCTTAATTGGAGTGTAATGGCTATCCTCACTCTGGCTCTGCCTCTTCTACAAAGCTGCCACAGCTGCCCTGGTTACTCCTACAGCATGTTATCCTCCAAAGTGTTCACACTCTCTGCCTAGGCCCATTACTTGTAGCAGCAGCTGCAGTCTTTACCACACACATCTCTATGCAACAGTAGCTTCTACAGACATAACCTTTGCAATTACTTAGTCTCCTCACCCCAGTAATGTGCAGCACAACATATCAGAAAGGGCTTGTAATCTACATGGAGGCCTTATATCTTATATAGTGGTTGCATGTCATTGGCTGATGATATTGCAAATCAGCTTTGTTGCCTGCAATTAGCATTTCAGAACCACAGATTGGTTAAAAGGCAATAATCTACTAATCTGAAGCAAGTTAAAAGGCAAACATGCTGGCTATGGGGAACCATTTGGTATGAGACTTTCTGCACACAGAGCACACATTTGCCAAAACTTAAATATCAACACATATCAACAGAGGAGTTTTGCACTCCAGCAGGTGTGCAACCTTTTTGCTTACAAAGGGATGCAGATGTGTGAATATACTTACAGGGAATAGGGGTTGCAGCATTAAGCCTTTCTTAGAACTGTGATACTGAGGGTCTATATTATATGCACAAATGCTTAGGTTGTCGAATACGGCATGATCGACACCTCAAAAGAGAACCGAGAGAACACCGAATGCTGGAAACCGCGAAATTCAAAATCCCGATTCGGCATAGTCGGCCTTTCTGCAGTGTGTGATAGTTACTGACCTTAGGGTTAGGGTGCGGGTTAAGGTAAGTGCATAGATTGTAATGTATGTAAGGGTTAGAAGCAGGGTTTGCTTAAGTGTATGTGTGTGGATTATTTATTTTGTTTGGGTATAGCTCATTAAGTTAAGTGTGCTATAGTTACGGACCTTACGGTTATGGTGTGGGTTAAGGTAAGTGCATAGAAAGTAATGTATGTAAGGGTTAGTGTAGGTTTAGAAGTAGGGTTTAGGTTAGTGTATGTGTGTGGTTTATTTATTTTGTTGGGAGGGTAGTATGTAGCGAGCAGTGTAGTGGGAAGTGTGTTTTGTTTTCGTTAGTGGGTGGAATGGTGTTGGCCACGTAAAAGTATTTGGTGATGTGTTTTTCTGCGTTGTGAGGTTTCACTGACTTGTGCATTCGCTGAATAGGTGTCGATCATGCTGTATTCTTGACTTGTACATTCTTACATACAATATAGACCCGATACCGACATGTTATTGATATCCAGATTTGTTACACCTACAGAGTGTGTACTATAGATCAAGGATGTAATTCTTTTTATCAGTGTGGCACACTGGTCTCTTGTATTGGGACTGTCCCTTTATAGTGGTTGTAATAGCACACTGCTATTTGTTTGGCACTGTAGTTTTGACATAGCTTTGACATATTATGAGGGAGGGATGCCCCTAGGTAGCACACTACAATAGACTCCAATGTTAGGTGTATGATCATACAGCAGTATCTGTTATAGCACACATGCGAATAGCTGACTATCGCTAGTATTTTAGTTGTATCCTACACTTAGTCTGTTTGCACACTGTGGAATATGACATGTCTGAACAAGCAGTGATACTGCCAGCCATTCTGACCTTGCTGCATCTCTACATAGTGTACTTCCATGTATGTGATCCTGACATGTATTCCCATTCTGTCTTTAAGGACACACGTATCCAAGATACTGTGCACCATCATGGATGCGGAGAATGATATTATACTTGAAGGCCTCCAGCAACACTATGACTCCCTCCTGTCCAAAGGAAGACAAAACAAGGAACAGCAGGCAGCATTGTGGGCTGGCCTTGTCCTTGACATGAATGCTACAGGTAATCAGAGGATGGCATATGAGCAGGTTCGACAACGCACAATGGACATGATCAGTGCTGCACACAGAAGAGTGGCAGATGTAGCCAGGGATCATGGATTCACCAGTGGAGGCCCTGCAGTGAAACAACCTCTCTCAGCCACATTGGGAATTCCTGGTGAACCTAGGCACACATGACAGCTCCCAGGCATCCATCACACCATACATCATGGAATTGTGGATGTCAATGCCACAGTTTCCATGGCAGAAGAGTGTGTGGGTAAGCTTAGTTTGTTCACCATTGTAATACTGTAGCATTCAGTGTGTCAGGGTGTGCATATTCTTACATGGGTGTCAGGTCTGTGTTTTTTTGTGGGGGAAGAGTTTGACTGCAGTTTGACTCTCCTGCTCAGATGTTGACTGATATAATAATTAACATATTAGCTACTGTAAATGTGAGATATATGGATGTATTACCTTGTTGTGGTTCAACATGCGATGGTACTGACATTGCCTCTCCCTCTACTTTACACAGGTCTGCCGGGTATCAGACCAGGCTGTGTTCCTGCTCCTGGCAAGCACAACACTGTTTTGTTATAGATGTAGGTTTACAACAATGCAATCCCTAAAGTGTCATCCCAGACCTGCTGCCCAGAGTGCTGTACTGTCAGCATGATTGTCAACTGCACAGATATTTTATGACTGTACACATGTTACAGTCATATGTATGTCTTGTAGGTCTCACAGATGTGACAGTATTGTCAGGACATTGCAGATTGCCATATGTGTCAACTTTGCAGAGTCTTCACAAATGTCAAAAGTGTGCCTCATTTTTGCTGATGAGATTGCTATGTACAGAGCTTATATTACAACTAACTACAGTTGTTTGTGGGGTTTAGTCATGTCCTCTTGCCCTAGTATATGAGGTTAGGGTTTCAACAGGTCTGTAATAGTGCCAACAGCGTATAGAGCTGTACACTTATTGCAACATAGTATAGCAGAGCATAATAGTTAGCTATTAAAGTACTGATTTCCCCTCTTATCACAGGTTACCAGGGGAGTTGGTCTTTGTCCCCTACACAACCTGATGTTAGTGTCTCTTCCGACACTGATGATGATGGTGGCCACACTGAGGCACAGGTGGGGGTTTCAGGGGCTGAATATGTCCTAAAGGTTGACATCACTCTTCTTCCCTCATTGTAACTGCACACAGCCAGTATGCCTACACATACCCAGTCCCCAGAGGCCACAGATATTGGACATTCAGAGGGTGGGAACATTGCACAGGAAAGTGTGGCAACTATGGCTTCAGTGAGTGTATGCACTAGCCATAGCCAGAGAGCTATCAAGGTTCCACACAGGTGGATTTATAGAGGTGCTTGTAGGAGACCTGCTGCCCTTCCACCACCTGTGTCAAATCATGGTACACTCGGCATATGTTTCGTGCCATCATGGAGGCACAGGCCCATTCTGAAAGGAACTCCAGACATATGCTCTGGGTTATGGATGCAGCACAGTCTGACAGCTGTGCCTGCCTCCACCACATTGGTGACACCTTGGATTGGTTCACTAATGCAGTGGACAGAAGAAGGCCTAAGACAGTGTCTGTCTTGATATGCACAGTATCTGTGCTGGAATGTGTGGTTGGAGTTGAGTATTGGCCTCATGGATGTAGGTCAGCAACACCATCTGCTGAGAGTCCACATGGCCCTGCATAATTACACTCCCATAGTGGCAGTACATCTAGCACTACAGAGTGGAGGGTGCTGTCCAACATGTACAAGTGTTGAGCTAGCACTGAGCTTAACTGTGTACACCCACACACTCACACACCCCTGTCAAATCCAGGTCACCCACAGACACACATGGTGCAATTCCTTGGTCCATCTTGCCTGCTTCCCTTTTTGACTCACACACATGCTATCAACCTTTTGGGTTGCCTAGGCCTCTTGCACCCCCACACAACATCTTGTGTAAGTGATGATACCTGTGCCACATCCCTGTCATTATCATCATTAATGCAGGGACATGAAGGTATGTGTCTGATGCACAGGGTGACTATATAAATTAACATGTACTTGTGTAATGCATCGTGCAGCCATGATACTTGTAGTGGTTACTGACAGATACTGCGTGCTGACATTTGTAATGAATAAGCCACATAATTTCATGTACCTTATCTTGTATTATGTTGTAATGGCTGTATACTTACACAAAGAAAAGTGTGTCATGGAGCTGTTTCTGTTTCTGTTTCAGGATTCTTTTGGGCACACTTATGGATGCACAGTAGCAAGACAGCCAAAGATGTCACAGCACAGGATAGACTGTCTTCACAGAAGAAATAAGTCCTCAGCAATGTACAGCACTATAGGTGCATGGCTCCATAAGTTAATATGTGTGTAACAGGCTAACAAGGACAATGGCCTCATGCAGTGTACTCATGCATCCATAATCTTTGAAAAGGTCTGATACCTTTGATAAATGTTACCAGGAGTTTGGGAGCTATCACATATACAAGCTGTGGTGCTGAGTATGACCCATCTTCACATTTCCTGTGTCCAATACAGACATTTGTCTGATAACAGCTATGACTGTCATGTACTGCATCCCATGGTGTAACCTGAACATAATGTGTGTTACAGCAGATGTGTGCTTCACATACATATGGGGGGGCCTGTTACATATAGTGTGTACTGTCTGTGTGACATGTGGTATTTATACCACAGTGATGGTGTAAGTGTGTAGGTCAGGTAACACGTGTTAGTCCTGTCATGAATGCGTTGGAGGCACAAAGTGGGATCTGACACCTTCCTATATGGTAGCCATACACATCCCCTACAAAGCATTTTATGAGACAGATTACACATGTATGGTCATGACACGGACTCCATAGGACATGCGATCTTCAATGTGACTGCAGTACCATGGAACTTGTTTGGCTGCTACAGTTGTAGGATATGCCTGTGTAAGTGACATAGCAAGTGTGGCCCTGTACACAATGATAGGTGTGACGGGTTCCACCTTCTCTGTGACAATGAAAGTCTGGGAGTTACATCACAGACCTGTCTGTTTATGATGTACAACACTGAATGCATCCCCACATCTCGCTGACCACTAAAAGTCAAAGGCTACTTTTGTTCCTGTGTCCATACGTCCATGATTAATGGCTCAACTGTGTGTGGTGTGCGGACATGACTATATTTCCCATGAGCGGATGACTTTCCAAAGGATATTATTGTCCAGTCATCGGCAATTAGTATTTCTCAGTGGCTCAGACCACAACTGAATGTGCATGACAGATCATCCTGGTTAACTGTTGATTCTGTGCCAGATTCAGTGACAGCTCCTGATATGCAATTGCCTGCTAATGTAGCCAGTCAGAGGGCACTGACAGTGGCTGTGACTGCAGAGAGGGAATGGCTGGAAGGAGTACACCATCTATGATGTCTGGGGATATCCACTTGTGACTGCCATCATTGCAACTTATGTTTATCAATGCTATCTTCCCAGATTATTACTGTCAGACACTTGCCTACCCACCAGCTGTCATAGCACTCAGTAGATAACCTACACAGTTTCCAGCAAGGCCTGATGGCCTAATATTGTCAGTCATCTTGTCAGGCCATGGGTGGCAGAGTGAGTAATATTCCCATCATCCATTGCATAGTGTAACACACAATGGGGTCCACCAGTTAGAGTCAGTAGACATGATGTGGCCTTGAGCATAACAAATGGTGTGTGGTCCAATGTCAGTAGGTGTATGACAGTGTTATAGCTCATATCCATGATAACACCTTTCATGAAATTTCATGTCACATGACTCAGAGATCTGAGGACACTGCTTGGCACTACATGCTAGTTGGCCTTTTTTCAACTAAGTATTGCAGTTGCTTCCAGCATGTAAGTCATCCAAAGTGTGTGTACAGAGTGCAGACAAACATGTTAGGGAAGTATAATATGTATACCCTTTGGAGGTAAGGGGGGGGGGTTAGACAGATACTCAGCATTTGAAAATTAACCAAGCAGCGTGTTCTGAAAAGACACAATTACCTTTTGAAGACTGAGGAAAGCAGGGGAGTCCACAGAATTGCTGGTGCCTGGCAACTACTAATGCTAGTCTCACCAACACCACTTTCACATAGGATACCATGCTCCAATGCATTTTCTGTTATTACACATAAAATGGTACTATGAAGCCCATGATAACAAGCATGACACTGTCTGTTTGTTCATCCACATAGCTGTCCAGCATCATGAAAGGCTCTGTAGGCTTCACATGCCATTTTCCAAGCAGATGCCTTGATTAGCAACTGGGGAAATCAGTTGGCTTTAGCATGTGTTATGCTGTCTGTTCCAAGGTTCATGGTATGACACTAGGAAACTGACAAGAGAAGGATTAGTAGCACTGCTGTAGCACCACATATAATGTGCAATGTCCGTTGACACAGATGTCCAGTCTTGCTGTAACAATCATCACACTGGCAGTGAGCCATTATAGGTGGCACTTTCACAGCACTTCATGCATCCTGCCCTTCAACAGATTAGTGGTGCATATCTGCATGACATGGCTATGAGGCCTACTACAGTGGACTGGCCACCTTTGGCTAATATGTGTCCACCTGACACATGTCCTAGGCATGTCAGACTGTACAGTTATGTACCCAACACACGTCTTTGTTTCCACATCATACCACACAACAACCAGTGTGCTGTCTAGTTGTTTGATAGGCTTTATACACTTGCCAGTCCAACGTAATGTCAGCAAAATTGAACAAGTCCACTATGCATGCACGGGCATACATATCTTCACTGTCAGGTGTGCCTACAAACACTGTATATCAGACTATCAACCCCAAGAGTGTGGCATCATGATCCTATCTTTGCAGGACCTGCAAATGAGGTGTTGGGAGTATCCCCACCCCTCTACTCTTATAACACACAAACACAAGTTGTGACAAATGTGACTGCATTTCAAACCTTGCTGCCATGGTGTCTCCAACAGCAGTCATTACATATGGCAATGATCATTATTTATTTATTTTATTTTTTTATTTTACATTTGTTGACTGGGCTGGTCCAACTGGATATATGTCCATTTTCAGTGGAGGCCCGGGGAGAAAAGCTCCACACTTCAGAGTAGTATTTACAAAACACAGATACATTACAAAGTTTTGGCCATCATAACAATTCATTGCATTTTAGCTTATGAGTAAAAAAAAATCCTATTATATGACAGCTATGGATGTACATACAAAAAATGTGTAAAAATATGTAAAAAAGCACACTATCAAACAGTAAAGTCACAGATACATTATTGTTAGTAAAAGATTAACTAGCTCATGCAGGTATGAAGATTAGTGTCAGGAGACAAGTGAGGTAGTTAGTCAGGGTTAGCACAAGGGCATAACCAGTGTGATTTAAGGTATGGTTTAAGTTTGGTTTTAAATAGGGTACCTGAGGATAGGGAGGTTAGGTGATTGGGGAGAGTGTTCCAAGTTTTACCCATCGTGTTAGAGAACAGTGAGTCATTGGCCAGATTGTTGGTTTTACTTATTTGTACCAGTAGATTATTTGATTAACTCAGGGTCTTTAGATTATTGTAAGGGGTGATTAGGTTAGTGAGTATTGGAGTATTTTAAGGTTGATACAGGATCTTATGGACCACTGTTAGTTGGTTCAGTAGAATTAGATTTGTCAACTCTAACCAACCTAGTTGATTAAGATTGTTGAAATGATGGGTTCTGTAGGTTGACCCAGTTGCAAATCTAGCAATAATATTGCAGGAGATAGTCAGCTTGTTCATATTGCTTTTACATAGTTTAGTATAGATAGGTGATGTGTATAGTAGGGTTGAGATTAAGTGGGTACGGGCAATAGTGGTCTTGGCTAGTGGGGTCAGAAAGGGTTTGATCCTATAGAGGGAACCTAGTTTTTTGTTGAGTGTTTTTATAGTGTTGTTAATGTGGGGCTCAAAGGTAAGGTTATTATCAATTAGTACCCCAAGTAGTTTTGTGGTAGAATCAGGAGATATGATAGTACCATTACTAGATTTAACACTGAAGTTCAGTGAGGAGGATCTGTGGGTGGGAGTGAATAATAACATTTTTGTTTTCTTTGGGTTCAGGATGAGACATCGGTGAAGGAGGCATTTCTCTACTGTGTTAAATACGTTTTGAGTTAGGGACTGTAGTTGTGATGGTGAAGTGGCTGAGCATATTAACATGGAATCATCCATGTATTGGATACAGGTAGCTTGAGGTATTACAGAGTGTAGGACGTTTGTAAAGATAGAGAAGAGGAAAGGATCCAGTATGGAGCCTTGAGGGACATCAAGGGTAATTGGGAGGTGGGAAGACAGGCTATTCTGCCATAGTACAGCCTGTTGCCTGTTATATAGGTAGGATTGGAACCACTGTATAGCAAGTGGATCCAGTGACAGGTTTTTATGTATGTTTGTGAGTAGCTGGTGGTTGACCATATCAAAGGCTTTTGACAGATCAATAAAGAGGGCTGAGTATAGAGTATCATTATTACAATTTTTATTGATGCAGTTGGTGAAGGTTAAGAGAGCAGAGGTGGTGCTATGAAATGGTCTGAAGCCATGTTGGTAGATAGCTAGTAAGTTGTTTTCTAGTAGGTGGTTTAATAGCTGCTTATGAATGCACTTCTCCATGATTTTTGCCAATTTGGGATAATATGGCTATGGGCCTGTAGTTAGATAAATCTTTGGAATTACCACCTTTATGCAGGGGGATAATATGTGAAACTTTCCAAATTGATGGGATGGTTCCTTCAGAAATAGTTCTGTTAATGAGGAAAGATATGGGGTAGACTATAGCTTTAGCATCTTTTTGCAGGTATTCTGCAGGTATTAAGTCTGTAGCGAGGGTTGTGGGTTTAAATTTCTGAATAAGGGTGCAGACAAGGGATGTAGGGACAGGTTGAAATTAAAATAGTGGGGGGCTATTAGAGATATAAGAGGAAGAAGATATAATGTCAGGGGATAGCTGATTGGCAAGAGATTGAATAGTTTCTGTGAAGAAAGTATTAAAAGAATTGGCTATTTGGTTTGGGCTGTTGTGATCAAAGGTTGAGGGGTTGGGTGTGACTGAACAACCTGGGTGTAAAAGTTTATTGATGCCAGACCAGAATTTTTGAGGTTTATTTTGGTGGGTTTGTTGGAGGTGACAGTAAAAGTTTCTTTTTTCTGACAGTATGGCTTTTTTGGTTTCATTTCTTAACTGTCTGAACTTTAATTGATCTGTATGACATTTAGTTGTCTGCCAGCTGGCCCAGAGTTTTTTTCTTTGGAGGATTTTTTGTTTGGTAGTCACTCTTTTACCTGATTAAGAAGGTGAGTGAGTGGTCACTTAGATCTTCAGGGAGGGTCCCTACTTTGTAGGATTGATGATGACTATTTGTATGAATCCAGTCTAGGGTGCTATCATTATTATTAAGTTTATTGGATCTAGTGGGAGATGTAATGGTTTAAGTAAAACCATGTAGGTTGATATGGGTAGAAGGCTGCTCAGATGTACCGTACCTCCAGTTTATATTAAAGTCACCGAGTACTATGGTTTCTTGTGGGTAGGTGGTGGACAGCCGACTTAAGATAGCCTCTAAGGTGCTGATATTGTTGCCTGGGGGAAGGTAGCTACAGATAATATAAATGGATTTACATTTGTTGAGTTGAATCTTGGAAATAAGAACTTCTGCATTACTAGTTAGTGGAGGTTTAGAGTCTATCGAGGTCACCTGTAATCCAGTTTTATATAGAATAGCTACTTCTCCCCCTTTCTTAGTATTACGGTCCAGTCTCAGGATACTATAACTGAGGGAAATAACCACACTGTCTTGTATTGCTGGCTTGAGCCATGTTTCAGTGAGACAGAGGATGTCAAATGAATGTACATCCATGAGGGCATGTAGGTGGGCAACTTTATTATTTATGCTTTGAATATTGAGATGAGCTATCAGGAGAGAGTTGGGAGGTCTGGTAACCAGGTGTGTATTAATAGAAGTTGGGGTGTTAGTCCCTGTGGTAGTGGTAGAATTTGGGCCAGAGTTTGGATGTATGTCTTCATCTATTAGGGAGTGGACTTGTATTCTCAGAGTGAGTTTTAAAAGCTTACATATTAGGTTATGGGATTTCCTAGTTCTAGGGCTGTAGTATGTGATATGAGTGAGTCTATGAAATTTGGCTGATGAGTACTTTGGTGGACAGGATGTATTATTATGGCTATGAGGGATTATAAGTGTTGGTGTGGAGGTTTGCTTTACGGGGTTGTAAAAGTCTAGGCAATTAAGGTGTTTGTAGAAAGTAAGTAGATAAGGTATAGTTAAAATAGGTAGGAGTGTGAGTAGGAGTAAGAGCTTCAGGTGTGTAAGGGTAGCAGCGGGTGGCATTATAGTTGTATTGTGTATAAGTTACTATCCAGGGATGAGTACAGATATTTTACTAAGGTAATGACTAGGGGAAGTGGGATTTAGCACTTTAAGAGATTAGAGCATGTGATAGCTTGAATGGCTGGGGGTGTGTGGTTAGGGTGTATAAATCTAGAAGCACTGAGGGTGGGTGGAAATTGGGGGCAGGGTAGGAGAGAAGAGTGAGCCCACAGGGCGAACGGAGCGGGTAGAGCCACTGAAGGAGTGAATCCTAGGAGAACAATCAGTGGAGAGCTGCTTGCTAAGGTAAGTTTAGGTGGAGAAAGGTTGGGGATAAGAGGCTTGAAAGTAGGGATAGTGGGCACAGTAGCTGAGTAATGTAGAGTAAAAGGATAGAAGGATAGAATGGGACTATAACTCAACAAGCTATGAATACTGTATTCTTGTGAGTTGTATTTAAAGACAGTAGGATAGATCTAGGAAAAGGGTGCCATCTAGTGGCCAAAGGCTATATAGCAACAGTAGTTTCTCATAAGAGGAAGCAGGGCTAGGAATATGAGGAGGGAAAGATATAAGTTAATTATAATGGGTACAGGAGGGAAGGTAGGCTAGAAAGCAGGAAAAGAAAGGGTTTGACTGCTGGCCACCCTAGCTGAGGAGTGTGCGTTAAGACCTGAACTCATTCATACAATATTATTTCTCAGTCAGAAGTTGTACAACACATACTTTCTCCTATTTTATTTTCCTTGAGGGGCTGTTGCTCAGGGCGAGAAATTATTCAGTTCCTTAGCTTAGGGTGTAGATGGCAGGTTTGTGTTGGTTTAAGGTTGCTGGTCAACAAACAGGGTAATCCCTCAGCTTTGGTACTGTACAAGCAGGTAGGGCAGCTAGTTGCATAAAGGGAGAGAGAAACTGAGAGGTAAAATAAGTAGGATATTAAGCACAGTTACTGGATAAAATAACAAGTAAGATAATGCACATACTAGCACTAACATAAGGTCAATTTGTCTTTAGTCTACATAAACCAAGTATCACATGAAATAGGAAAGGTTAGATAGATTCAGTTACATAGTGAAATCATCTCAGTTGCATCTAGCAGTTCCATAGAGCCATAACAGTAGCACTGTAAAATAACAGGGTAAAACAGTTTATGTGCAACAGGAATAAGATGAGGAACAAGGCATACAGCGTGAGTGTAGGCAAAGCAAGGTGCTAATCAAACATGAGTATTCTAACAAAACAGACATTTACAGCAATTGTAGTGTCTATGAAGTTCAAAATAAAATCAGCTAGGAACAGTACAAATCATTCAAGTTACCTTCAGAATTGCAAGAAAGCTAAAACGCTGTGTTAACATCATGTTTTAGGTGCAATTATGGAGCAAAACAGTTTCATTCAGTTGTTGTACAATAACAGTCAACAACAGTAGCCATGGCTGTTACACCAAATCTCAGGTGTGAGAGATGAACACCATCACTGTTGAAGCATTGATGTCTGTTGAGCAAGGCATCCCAGGCAGACATGTAGTAGATCCTCCAACAATGACACCACACGCTAAGTCAATTATTGATCAGACCATCATGCTAACATGCACAGCTCACAGCCTGTACCATTCACACACACACATCACACACACATGCATGTGTGCAGCTCCTTACCAGACAGATTGCCAAACAAACAACTCAGAACATCCTGCCTCTGGAATGCACATTACAAATAATACTGCATGCATCACTCTCACTGGTCAAACATCCCAGGCAAAACACAAAATAACACCTCTTAATCAGAGGTGATTACATTGTGAGACACATTGATGTGTCTGTCAAGTGGCTGCATATGGGACAGGTCACAAATAGCTGTTTGTGGGTTAAAACAATAGGCCTTACTACACATTGCCACAAATCAAGGGACATCAGTGAACATAATTTTGACATCATAGTTACTGCAAGTGTCTATGGCTAGGGGCATGCATCACCGGCCTGTATGCAGATACATAGCAGTACTTAGCTACTTTGTGTCTCTCGCAGCTATATGCATACCTTTCAGCTGCAGTTGACACTCACCTGGGATGATGGGGCCATACAAACATAAACTGATGGAAGTCAATAATTGACAGCGCGTGGTGTCATTGTCAGAGAATCTACTACATGTCTGCCTGGGATGCCTTGCTCAACAGACATCAATGCTTCACCAGTGATGGTGTTCATCTCACACCCCTGAGATTTGGAGTAACAGCCATGGCTACTGACACCCTCCACAATGCATCTTAGATTCAATGTTCAGGCAAAAGTTGGCAATAAGAGCACCATCTTTATGCAACATCATGGTTATGCTGCAACATGGTGGGTATGGCAACACTGAACTCAATTCTGTGCAATGTGTCTCCACCCTGGATTATGCAGACATGTGTGCAGTCAAGGACATCTGGTGTCAAGGTTGTGGACAGCACCACATCCATACCAGACTACATGTCAATCCACATATTCACACCTCAAAAGTACACTGTTCAAGGTAATGTAGGTGGTGTATACATACTCATTAAGGATAGATACACACCCTGATTTTGTGAAACACTGTGATTTCCTGGAGACAATACAGCAACCATTCAGTACTGGAAGGGTACATAATCAAACAATAGCCATCTACAGGAGCACTCCATGTTTCCAGACACCCATTGTGCATATTTGTATATACATCTGTCTATCAAGATATATCATTACACCATGTTGTGGGGTGGCATTAAGTGAACACCAGCTGTGTTGCTTACTCATGCTGTAGCTCATTTGCCCAAAGTTTAGTCTACGTCCTTAACTACAATGTCTTGGAGCAGTGCTGTGACATTTCCCCAAGGGGAACCAACATATTGTAACATGTGCTTACCAATATGGGTGACCACTGCAGCCCTCTAAAGTGAGGTCCTCCCCGATGGGATGTGACCACAGATCAGTGCCATTAAAACTACTAGCACTAACCCCCCCCCCCCTTGCTGACTGTACATACATATGTTTCAACAAAACCATATATTACCTCCTGTGAGATGGTTTACAAAGCCTGACTGCACCTCCTCCCTCTGACAGTATGGCATGTATGCAGATTTGTACACCCATGTATTATGACAACAGCATTACAACTGCATGAACTTGGCTGTACCTGACAGGGGGAAAACAGGCTCCTCATCGCACAGCAGACCTGCCTGGTCAACAACTGCCATTAGCAGGCTGTAGAATAGGAGGTGAACGTTGCTGTGTGATAGTTGGGGTGCTCCTAATAAAATGGTGTCACAACCTCCTCAGCTACAACAGCCACATGCTGTTGTGATGTTGTGTAGACACAGTAAGTGACAAAATTAGCCACTCACACAAAACAAAACCACAATGCACAGTGTAATTACATGTATAACCTCAATGCATAGGCCCAGAGTTTCAGTGAACTCATATGTAATAATGCCACATTGAATGGCTCTCTAGCCATAGCTAACCTGCAGTCCCATATGTTCTGCATCAACTTTACTCCCCTGTCCCAATCACATGTGATACATGGCATTCCTACAACCTGTCCCATAACTTCCATATCTACAGAGCAGGTCATAAATGGCCTCCCTATGGAGGATGCATAAGATGCGAACATCCCAGGCTGCATCTTACATGGGATGTATCATGGATTACTAACAACACTGGGAACACCTTGCAATTATGCTGAAACCACTGGCTGAACCCTAGCTGACTGGACAACTACAAATGTTATACCCTTGCACAGAGGTGGTGCACGCACTGACCACCAGAACTATAGACTTCTTTACATGAGTATCCATATCTATACTGCTGCAGGGGCAATCATCAAGGAGCTGTTCAGCACATATATATGTGATCTACACACAGTTGACTGAACACAATTTGGATGTCTGATAGGGGGATCATGACTGTTAAATTTGGTAGACATTTCCAAGGCAGTCACCAAGGACCTGGGTGAGGGGACATCAGGACATAAACCCCCCCTGGACTGAGCCAAGCCATTTGACTATATCCCCACTTAGGCATCTGGACAAAGCACCCACTTAGGTATCCATAGTACTATCATTGTAGGGGTTGCTTAGTGTTCCATAGATGGCACACATACTCAACATAGGGATATCCACCTCCAATAGCTGATCTTTAAACAACAGTGCTCAACAGGCTCAGTCCTGGGCCCTCTACTGCTTGGAATCTATTTAACCATGTTACAAGTGAATACTGACTGTCTGTGGCTAAAAACTGCTGGCTAACGCCTGCAATGTGTGAACACTCATGGAGTCTGTGAGTTATGTCAATATCCTACAAGAGGGTAGTGATGAACAAATGCCAGTTGGCATAGTAATGGCCATAAACTCTATGCAAATATATATATAGTATCATTTCCAACACTAACACCTACTATATGTATCTGGCAGGTAGGATATCAGTCGCAACATGTGATGTACATATTCAGTGGTGAAAGAACTGGGCACACAGACCTGACCACACAGGTTTACACCTAATGTGCCTGAGATTGCCATGTTTCCCCAGTGGTACGATGGGAATCATGTGTCATTGCTGAAGGCACAATCACCCAGAATTGACATACTTGCAACCTCCATGAAATCAATATCTAAGTGCAATGGCAATTTGGTAATGGACCATTCCAAGCAGTACTGGCACTTGCACACAACAGTTTGGTCCCTCACAAGGGAACTTCACATTTTCAGCATGTGTTCAATGAGGATAATCTGAAATGAGTGTCATTGTAGCCCGTGGCATGTAGAGGTGATCTCTTCCTTGCATATGGGCCAATGTGCGACCGTGTTTGATTGTAGATGCTGCATATCTCTAGGGGGCTTAGTACATGGATTAATCACTGTAAGGACATTAACCTAGTATGTATGTATGTTAGGAATACATGCTGGTGGGAGAGATTTGCCTAGCAGACTTTAACCTACCTTTGCATCAGAGCCCTGGCTAATGGCAAGCAGAGGCCATCAGTGCACCTCAGCACATGCCATCTGCATGATTGGCTGGGCAACTGCCATTTCACCACAGGGCTTCTGCCTGTGACCCTCTTGGACTGGGGCAGTATATGTGCTGATCATGTAAATAAGGGTTTACAGTTATCTACGATTGTGATGGCTGTATGGCCATTATGCTAGTGAAGTTCAAACTTCCTATGGTTCCCTAAGCTGATGTAAATTGCTTTAACAGCCACACAGAAAATATGCTTAAATTGAGGCTAGCACCACTTTCAATTACTGTTTACAGGCATGGCATGGCACACACACATAGCACAAGTTGGCTGTATGTAGATTTGAGGACTTACCCATGTAATGGCACATAGTACAGATCACAGTATGTGATCCACACAGCACACCTCATATCTGATAGTACTGTCAGTGTAGGACAGAATTATGCCTGATGACATCAGCAGCCCAAGTTCTGGTCAGACATTTTGAGGGCCACATCACCTGCTACAACTAAAATTCTGCAAAACCTGGCTTCTTTGTAAGTTACTGAGTTGATCATAATTATGCCATATGGACATGCACACACGCATCAAGCGGCCTGCAGTGAGATTTTATCCCATATCTATCTATCTAGTCTTATACACTATAGATCACAGTCATTTTTTGCATGCAGCACAGCTTAAGTCAGATGCTACAATGGCATCTGGTAGTCTTAAGGCAGATGATATCATCGGGCCTGGTAGAAGAAGGCAGTTTGGAAGCCAGAAACAACTTAGAAGGTCAAAAAGTGCATAACCTTTGCAGTTTGATAGCCGATGAGGGTTTTTCAGTTGTTTGGCAAGGGGATACACACACACACACACACACACACACACACACACACACACACACACACACACACACATGCACTAAGTGTTCTGCAGTGATATTAGAGTCCCTACCTATCTAGTCTTACACTCTATAGATCACAGTACTCACCACACACACCACGGCTGATGTCTGTTTTATATATGACTGCAGGTTAAGTACTTGTAGATTACACAAACTAGGCTTGTGTTGAACAGCATCTGTGGCCTGCAGAGTGATATTGCTTCATACAGTTATCTGCATGTAGTATCCTAGCAGTAATGTAACTGTTATTATCCTATGTGTCTACAGTTACCAGTATGGCCATATGTGGCTGTTTGCACTTGGATGGGCAAGCCTGTGGGCAGGAACAATGTGCCCTGTCCATCTGTGCATAGACACTATTATACACTGCACCACCTGCTCACCTGTTGCTGCTAGCTAACATGTGGTACAGTTGTCATGAGTGCAAAATATGGGAGCCATGATTACTACCAGGGCTGCCAGCACACACATTCATGATAATCCCCTGGGCATTGCACATAACCTGGCAGTTGATAGAGTGATACCCCTTGCAGTTGAAGCAGATTCTACCGTCCTCACTGGGTGGTGCTTTGATGTGTACATGAGTGCAATCTATGCCACCCAGTACTTCAGGGTAGTGTGTTACATCATAGAAGTGTTGCGTATTCCTGGCTCTTGCCTCAGCCATGAGGGGAAAAGAAATCTGCTCACTGGCATGTGGCAGCATGGGATCCATGAACTGGTGGAGTACGCTGGATGCTGATGCCTATGCCCCCATCATGTCCTCAGTTTGTCTTTGGAAAGTACCTGTAGTTAGTATCCTAAGTGCTACACTTACCTGTGTTTCCACTGGGATGGGTTCTCCTTTGTTGGTGCTGTGTCTGGGATGAAGGCAGCAGAGCTCAGTGAGTGCTTGCATTATGTCCTTGTCCACCATGTAGCACTCTGCAATCTCCAGCTCATGTAGCACCTGGAAGGTTACACTGGGCCTGAACACTCTTCTCCTTATCTGCCTAGGCCTATTGTCAGCAGCAGTAGCAGCATTGACATCAGCATCTGTCACATACAGGTGCAGCAGACTTGCAGCAGACCCTAGCATTCTGTCAGTTAAAATTCCCAAGTCTGTTCTTCAATGGTGCAGAGTATTGGGGAAAATCAAAATGCAGAGTGTATGCATACTTTATAGAGTTCTGCTGTAGGGGCAGTGTGTGTGATTGGGTAACTATGATGCATTGCACCTGCTTACAGTATAATTAACAGCATTTCATGGCCCTATTTTAGGTTTAACAAGGGTCAAAATGAATTACATTTATTGTTTTCCAAACACACTGAGCACAGCGGTGCACCACTCAAACAAGCACAGGGAAGGTAAACAAAGCTTAGAAGTCAATGGACACACCCCCTGTAGGGGGCATGCTCAGCCAGGCAGAGCGCAGTACAAACATACTTACCTAAGCTACAGTGAGCTTAGAAGTCATACACACACCCCCAGTGTCAGCTACATCCTGTGTAAACAGCAACATGGGTCTAAGCCTACATGAAGGGGATATTTGGACATGATTACTCCTTTCATCTATTCAGTACCTCCACCTAATTTGCATAGGTATCCATGCTCACAGCCTGGAAACTACACACTTCAGAGCCCAATGACGTTAGCAACAGCACAAATGCACCATTGTAGGGACTCCACATGCAGTCATGTAATACATTTCTTCTGTCACATACTAATTAATTTCTTTTTTCCAATTTTTTTTCTATAAAGCATGTTTGCATGCTGCAGCATGCTGTGCAAACATGGACAGATTATTAAAAAAATAATTTAACTTATTTCCTTTAATTTTTCTGACATACAGGATGATAGCTTCAGTTATATGTGTACATGGCATGACATTTATGTGCAAATATCTACATTTTTACAATCCCGTTTGTCTGTCTACAGTCTTTTTTCCATTTTTCCATGTACACTATAAACATTGACACAGGGTCTAGCAAGATGCCTGTCTGCTTGCTGGATTACTCTGTCTGCCTCATTTGCATGAGATTCATCTGCTTATGAGGTGATTTGCATGCCACGGAAGTTTCCATGTTGGTGCTTGCATGCACTCTGCTCACCAGCCCTTACTGAATCTAAAAATGTTTGTGGCAGTGTAAGCAGCATGGCACAATGCCTACACGGAAAAAAAAAAAAAACATGTAGGCTTTATTAAATTCCCCCCAATGAATGTACCCAATCAGGTTCATTTTCAAAATAAAAGGAAATGCTCAGTCTTCTACTGATCATGCATTCTTTCTATGGCTACAGTGGCCATACAAAATTGTGCCTTTGTCTTCTTGAAAGAGGGTTATAATTTTCAATATACCCATTAAAAATATCAGGCAGGATGACGGAATCAAATCCAGTAACATAACAAGTGATCTGTTTGGTCCTATTAAATACTTCCGATGAGACCACCAAGCAAATAGTTACATCAGCTTCATTAATAGCAGAGAGTCAAAGTCTAACAACATTAGAAAAAAAAAAAACATTTCATAAAGTTCTAATTGAGTATAGTCAGTGCAAAATATTTTGTTGTACTGAATATAAACATTGTAGAAACACAGTTCTGGCAAGTAAAACAGACTCTGATCGGGAATGTCTAGGAAGGGGTTATGTGAACAATTGTGTGTGCATGTATATGTGAGTTATACATGGGCAATGTGTATGTCTGCACTATTGCTGCCTATTTATGGAAAAAACACTGGAATTAGTCTAACCAATGTTTTTATATTTTGTCTAATTTATTATTATTTAAACTGCAGATGTTTTTGTTGTATGTTTGAAGATTGTAAAAGTGTTGTTCTTGAAATGTTTTGTAATAATTTCAAGCTTTTCTCCCTGGGCCTCCACTGAAAATGGACATCTACCCATTCAGGCTTCCCTGGTAATCAAATGTCAGTAAATAAATGAATAATAAATAAAGACTGGTGGCCAGACTCAATAAAGCCTACATGGTAGCACACTGCTTTAGATTCAGTAACCGGCTCTACATGGTGGTGTAGAGCTGCACGAATAAGGTAAACACAGTGGCATACTAATTACAACATAAGCAGCTAAATTGTATGCTAATCAATCAATCTAAGATGGAGGAGCTATTCAACAAGCTATAATACAACCATGCAGCCACAGTGCTGGCTTTCCCAGCAACTTCCAAAAGCTATTGGAATACAGCCACGGAAAGGAGTTTACACAGAAACAATGTTAGGGGCTGCTGTTTTAATTCATGTTTATGTGCAACAGGCTGAGGTCTATGCTGCTGCCTCTGCTGCTCATAGACCAAGGCCAAGAAGGAAAACAGTTTTCAGACTATGTTTACCTTATCACAATCTACATTATGTGGAAATTGTAGAGACACAGTACAGGAATTCTACAACCTCTTTCGTCCTCAACTCAGAGCCAAGACAAACCAAGGGGTAACCCATACTAGTGGAGGCAAAGGTATGTGTAGCACTTAGAATTTTACCTACAGGTACCTTTCAGAGACCAACAAGGGATATGCTGGGTGTGTCACAGGCATCAGCATCCAGGATCCTCCATCAATTCCTGAATACTGTGCTCCAACATGCCAGTGACCACATATATTTTCCCTGTACTCCTGAAGAAAGGAACACAAATATGCAGGAGTTCTACAATGTGGCACACTACCCTGAAGTACTGGGTGCCATAGATTCCATACATATAGAAATGAAGGCATCAGCTGGAAAACAGGCAAGGGTCTAAATAAATACAAAAGGCTTCCACTCTATTAACTGCCAAGTTTTGTGTAATGTCAAGAGAATCCTCTTGAACAAGTCTGTTGGCAACCTAGGCAGTTACCACAACTCACATATCTGACACATCTCCTAATTGCATCAGATATTCACTAGGGAGGACATCCCACAGGGTCATTTACTAGAGGATGCAGCTTGTGCACTGGAACTGTGGTTGATAATGTCCATCAGAAATGCACACACACCTGCTGAAGAATGCCTTAATAAGGCACACGCTCTATCCAGAAATATCATATAACATGTGTTTGGGCTGATGAGGTAGTTGTGCCGGTGCCTAGATACATCTGGGGGAGGCCTGCATTACCATCCACATACACTTATTGAAATATTCACCATATGTGCCATGCTACACAATATCATCCTGTGCAAACAGCTTCAACAGGATCAGCAAGGGGAAGGGGCGCACATCCCACCACCAATGGGAAGGTCTCCACAGCCACACACAGGTGAGGTGTCAGAGGGGGAACCAGCAGCTGCTGTGGGTATAGGCAGATGTAGGCTTCTCAGTATGCCCTTGCATTGGCTAAGAAGCAATACATAGCACACTCATTCACCAACTAAGGGGCTAAAACCTTCCTCCTACCCACATACATATAGTTACATTGATGCCAGGCAACACTCATAATCTTTACCTACCCATGTAATGGATGTGTACTGCTAGCATCAGACAGAGTCAGCCCTGACCTTAAACTGTTGCAGCTGCTATATTTACAAGGTAAATGTTGAACCTGCAGTGTATTGTGTAATAATACAAATGCATGGCATATCCTTGCATGTTGTTACATGATAGTGCGAGCAAGTAAAAGGTGGGTGATTTGTACAAAAATGACTTTAACATGTCACAGCAAAGACATATGTGATTTATATGTGTTCATTGTCAAGTTATATGCCTCAGGCATCAAAAATTCATACAGTCATACCTCTCAAAAGTGTTGATGGTCACTGAATGTCCTCAGTTTAGCATCATACACTTGTAATGGAAAATTATTAAAGAGAGAGGTTAGAAAGTAGTAAGACACATTTCAGTTTCAGATTTCCAAATCCTCACAAGATCATTAACAATTCTGATCCAAACAAGTTTGATGCTATCAGCTACCTCTCAACTGTACAAATTTTCACAAAATGTCCAGATTTTTGTTTCATATTTTTGGTTCATTTTTCATAAAACTGATTTTCTGGCAAAACATTGCCAAGTCTTTAAAGACCAAATTCAGAAAGTAATGACAGACGTTTGAGTTTCAGATTTTTTTTTTTGCTAATATAAGATCTGTTATTCTATAACCTTTATGGTTTGTAAGAGCAATATTTAAAACTTTTTGGGTCTTTTTTCCCCATTATTTATGGGTTTGCCCAGATTTCTTGCCGTAAGAAGTTGACAGCTCTAAGACCAATATAAATCAAAGGTACAATTACCAGTTCAACATAATAAATACAGATATACTAAGCACTAAGTCAGCTATGCATCCTGAGCATCAGACGCAAAACTTATGTGTCCCTGAATTCAAAAGATAGAAAACAGGGGATATGGCACAGTTGTCATCACTTGCACAGGGTGCTGTGTGTGTGTGTGTGTGTGTGTGTGTGTGGGGGGGATAAGCCTAGGCTGATACAAAAGGTCGGTGAGAGTGTGTGAGTACAGTGTCACCATCATCCTGTGCACAGACATATGGTAGTGTGCTGTGAGCATGAGCAGGCATAGAGACAGTGTCAATAATCTGAGGAGAAGGTTACTCTTCCTATGTATAATGTAGACTCTGCATCCCTTGGCTGTGCTTGGTCATCTCTGCCATCATAATCAGAGTATAAATATCTTCCAACCTTAAATGGGGTCATGCGGGTGTCAATCAAAGTTTCACCTGTGAGTACAACAAAAGAAAACATATCAAGTGTAAGTATGGCTTAACAGTAAAATGACATATGTGGTTGATATTATTACAATAATAAACATATAATATTGTGTATAGCCATGCCCATATCTTGTGCAGATGGATGTTACACCTGGAGCCTACATGTACTTATATAACACAAGTGAGACAAGTATTTTATAAACTATAATGATACTAGCAGGTAAAATGGGAACTGATAATATAGTAGGACTACATACATGGGAAATCATCAGTAGAAATTCTCTGGGTGTCAGCATGGATCATATCAGTCACTTAGTGGTAGACCATGTCATAATTTTAATCCTGACCACCCACAGCACTGACAATGGTAATAGCTTCATGCCAGGTACGGTAATGTAAACTTGGGCTTGAGGATGGATGTCGCTTTCTCTACCAGATTTATTTTTTCACACACACACACACACACACACACACACACACACACACACACACACACACACACACACACACACACACACACACACACACACACACACACACACACACACCTGAGCACCTGAGCACCTGCAGTAAGCTCTGTATACAGGTGGAAATCCCACAGATAACAAAAGTTAGAAAATGTTCATGTGCTTATCTTTCAACTGTACCTCATTATGAGTAATATTTTTTAATTTAAGTTTTAAAGTGCCATGCTCGCCGCATTTCCACATTGAAAGAGTTTGTCACACATTCCAGTGTTAGCAGTTTCTTTAACAGATATCCATTTTCAATCACTCTGAATAATATTAATTCACCAAAATAATTTTTTTATAAGTCTAATGTGGCACATGCTAAACATGCTGTGAGTTTACTAGTTAAGCTTGTTGGTAAGCTGTTAGTAAGACTTCCACATGTTGCCCATTTGTTCAACATTATGAGAGGTGATGTTCTACATTCTATAGACAGAAGGTTGAGACGACTGTTATTGCTAGCTTTAACCATCTGAACATGGAGTTGCTTTTGATCATTTGTTCTCACCAGCAAACAGAATGGTAAAGGACTGTCTTGTTTTACACCTTAAACTGCCACTGGAAGTATAATAATGAAGACCCATATTTTATTATTTTGTCATCCATTGCACAAATATGGTATGCATTGGTGCCTGTTGGTGTGTGAAGACAAAAACACACAAGAAGTAATTTGGGGGCTGATTCCTGACCACATTTTCCTGAGGTCTTTGAGGATGAGACAAGTATGGCTGGAGAAGGGGATGGTACTGCTGCTTTTAGAGCACTGGGTCGCATGAGGAGGAGTCCAGGAATTTTCTGGAAATCGTCTATAAGCAGTATAGGTAGAGGATCCTGCATGTGGGTTACACTGTATTACAATACAGGACTTATGCCTGGAATAATTTGTCCAAAGCTGTCACCAGTATTACCGGCATCCCATGCATTAGGAAACAGTGCCATCACCACTGTACTAACTTAATTCAACAAAAGTGTGAAGTCCTTGGCCAATGGAGGCTGCTGAAAATGAGGTACAATTATCATCTCCACACTTTATCTATGATACAGTTTACCTATCCATACACCCTGCAAATGCATGGCACCATGCACCTTTTCATTCTGTTCTCTGTTTATCTTCAGTCCTGGTTGAGATGAAAAAAAACAGGGAAACACATAAGGAGAGACTACAGCACCTAAGAATCACCAGGGCAAGTATAGCTTGTATTGTGAAAGATTTGTCTGCTTGTATAGCAGCATGTAGCAATAAAAATAAAGGTAATTAACATTTATACAACTGGACAGCATCTGTCAGCAATGGTATTCTTTACTGAAATTAGTATGATTATGCAATGTTACAGTTTGTATTCTACAGAGGACCTTTTGCAGTGCTGGAGAAATGGCTCATTACGTTAAATCTATATGCATTAAAATCCTTACAACCGTTGTGGGTTTGATCCTCCTCACTGAAAAAAAATCCTGTTGCCATGGTGTTTTTTTAAACAACAAAATAGTTAAACAAATAAATCTGTGGATAACATAATTAAAATGTTAAAATACGCTGTAGGTCTTATTTTTAAAAGCTAATTTTCCTTCTTTGTATATTTTCAATATGAAAAAAATAATTAAGAATGCAATTTATTTATTTGTGTATGCATATTTCCCACCCTCTTTGTTGCTATCCTTTTTCTTTTATGTATTTATTTTTTAATTCTTTATTAATTTGTCGCTAGTTATGTTACTGTTCCTTGCACCTACAGCATAGAGACCTGGACTAAGAACACCTGCACAGCCCATCATCCCCCAACAGGTGGCAGCAACAGCAGCAGCACCACCATAGACATCAGCACATCTAGGTCCCAGCCTGACAGAATTGTTTCCACACCTCCTGCCTACCTGTACCACCTGCTTCTGGTAGCCTTGCACTGGAGGGTGGTACAATAATAACTGCCAGTAGCACTGCAGTGGGGGATGATAATTATGTCACTAGTCAGGAACTGGCTGAGTTCTGAAGGGTGAAACTGGACAGGAGATTTAATGCTTATATCAGCCATATAGACACTATGCTCCAACGACACATAGAATTGGGTACCTGTCCAGCACTGCCTGCAGGTCCTGAGGTAGGAACCATTGGTGACTGCTCCCAGGGTTATGAGTATCTCCCACTTTATCATACCTGGAGAGACTGCATCTCCAAATACACAATCCTCTCTACAAACACAGAGCTCTCCCCTTTTGTGTCTATGATCATTCCTGTGTGTTATACAATCCTACCTTTACCACTTCTCTGTTTGCCTGATGTTTACTTCATTATAGTGTTCCTCCTTCCACATTGTGTTACCCTACATCCTGTCAGTCATATCTGTGATCCCTTGTGACCGACCTACTTTCGTACTTTCCAACCTCTTAGTGAATGAATTCTGGACAAACCATAAAATAATGGTGGGAACAAAGGACCAGAAATAGAGAAACTACTAGATATTGTTGTTATTAACTTAGAAAGTGTATAGAATAATAGGTTTTGCATTAGCATGCATTTTCTGAAAGGTATGGAATCTGAAACTCAAATGTCTTTTATTATTTTGTTACTTTAATCCTCAGTGATGTGCCAGAAAAGTCACAACTTTTATGAGGTACACACCAAAAATATGACGCAAAATTCTGAATTTTTGTTAAAAATCTGGACAATTGAGGTAAGCCTACCCTTCCCATTACCCATCTCTTAGTTCTCTAATTCTTAACTTTTCACCCTCAAAAATAAATATAAATAAATAAAAAATAAAAAGTGCACCTGTTTCACAAAAATTACACCCAACTACACCTCTCAGCTTCACAGACTATTAATTAATGCATACACAACTGGTTCCTATAGTTCATCAGAAAAAAAAAATGTCTTACACATCACAGGATTTAGTCAAATAAGAAAGAATATAACTGTAAATCATCAGGATTATTAAAGTAAGAAGTTGAGAGTTATACTCCTAAACTATCTTTCTCACTCCTTATTTAGTCAACTTGTGTTCTGCCCTCTGCTTGCTTCACTTTGTCATCTCATCCAGTACTCCCATTTCCAGTCTGTAATCTGGTCAAAAATAAACACAACACATGCATGCCTTCAAAGTGGTTATAGATAGTCACCCTTCTGTGGTCATGCATTGTACAACAGTTGACATAAAGCAATGTCTGAAGCCATGAATAACCATGGGGAAATGATAGTTCCCATCCTATGGCAAAATGAAGAAACTTCTTTCAGACTCCCTAAAATCTTGTCATCTCTTGTTCAAATGAGCTTAGCAGAGGCGTGCATCAACAAGCAATACTGATATAGGGTACAACTAATACTTTCCCTGTGAAAGCTCATAGGTAAGTACTAGGCTAGCTGCTCTTAACAGTCCATTTTATGTGTAGCCAATTTTCCCTCATAGCTGAGAATCAGACCCTGTAGCTTGTGTCTTCAAGGTAAGTACCTTAACCATTATGCCACTGTCACCGCCCCCGAATGTGTTCACCCCCCAATGTGTTCATGATATGATGAATGTGTTCTTGGTGCACTGGTGTAACATCCCAGTCAACTGAGAGTGGGCTGCTACTTATAATATTATGTTTTTGTCATATAACTTTATGCCATTCCCCCTGCAATGTTTCATCTTATTTTTTATACTGTTCCTCTAAATGCTTCAATGGCATACCTGGCTGATATTCTGGATGAAGACAGATGAGTAACACAGGTATAATTTTAAATATGTTCAGGTTCTTTTACCCCAGTACATGTTTTACTAATACCTTCCATATGTTTAATTCTACAGTATACCTAAGTAATGCTCTATTTTGGAGAATGTGAGTGACATAGAGATGGTTTCAAAGCCAGGCAGGTGTAATCATCTTGTTTTGTTAATGGTGTGCTAATTTCCCCTGAAACGAAACAGTACATCTGCCATGGAGTTTGACTTTGTTGATCAAAACTGAATTTATGGAGTCATCCAGTACTTTCAAGTTAAAATGTTGTGACATTTGTCCTTAACCCACATCCATCTAGAGCTCATTCCATCATATCTCACCTTGTGTCTTACCTTCTTTGTCTTTGATCATTCAATCTGGTTCCATATTTCCATTTCCAAACTCTTACCTGATTCAAAAAACAAACATAGCACATACATAACCACACTGGAGTAAAGTACATGTCCATTTTACACTGTCTGGTATTTGACTCTGCTAATGTGCTAAAAATCCCAGGTGTGTATGTCTTCCTAATGATCCCTTACACTCAAGGTAATTCAGTGACTGCCCTTGGTAAAGCTCTGTGATGTACCCCATGAATGCAAAAGTCGCAGGTTCAAAGACATTCCTGTCTATCTGTTTTCTTCACCCAACTCTATCCTGCTCAGTCCATATCCTCTCTCGTTTTGTCATCCAGTCTGCTTGCTACCCTTTTCATCTCTATCCTTTACACTTTAACACATTTAATCTTATCAAAAACACCTTATCACACCACAGACTTAGGTTCATAGGTGTGTACTAGGCTAATTGCTCTGGAGCCTTTACAAGCCTAGCCCATGGAAGTGCCCTGACATCGTGCCGCCCGAAGTTAGTTCCCAGCGCCTCTAACAAGCAAAGCCACTGGTGTTATCCCCTGGGTGAACTTTTTATTTCGCATCTGCTCATCAATATTTCTCTTGAAGAGGGTCAGTGAGGTGCTCTGTTTGACATGTATGGGAAGTCTATTCCAGAGCATGGGCAGTCTCTGGGTTATGCACCTGTCCTTCTAGCATGTTCTGTTGATTGTGGTAATGAGGTTGAGGTCTCTGGAGTGTGTGGTGTGGAGAGATTGGGATTTTGTTAGATGTAGCATTTCTAACAGAGCTGGGTCAGACATGGCTTTGTAAGTCAAGCAGAGATCGCCTCTTAGTAGACAATATGAGACAGAGAATAGCTGGAGTTTTTTGAGTCTGTCCATGTAGGACATGTGTTTAAGGCCTAGGATCCTCTTCATGAGGTACTTTTGTGACCTTTCCAGCTGTTCGTGTGTCTAGTGAGGCACATTCCAAATGGGGCATTATTCTCAATGATTGGCCTAATGAGGGAAGCGTAGAGAGAGATGATGACCTCTTTCTTCCTGGATGCAAAATCCTTGGTAATGAGATGTGCAACACAGAAGGACTTTCTGACCACAGTGGCAATGTGATTGTCAAAGGAGAGGTTGCTGTCAGCCTGTGTCCCCAGATCTCTTATAATGCCTTCAGTATTCAGTGGGTTCCCATCGATGTGCTAATTAGTGGGAACTGAGTTTTTCCCAAAGGGGATGATGACGCATTTTTTGGCATTGAGCTTAAGGCCATGGTTTTGACACCAGCCACTGGTCTCAGTGACGTCTTTCTGCAGGATGTCTACATCACTTGGGGAGTTAATAATGGCACACAGCTTGCAGTCGTCTGCGAACTTGATCAGCCACAGTCCATCTGTGTTGGCCTGTACTTCTGAGAAGTAGATGCCAAACAGGAGAGGACCCTGTGGGACTCCACTCATGACTGGTTGGCAGTCTGACATAGAGTCCACTACTTTCACACTGTGGGTTCTATCTGTGAGCCAGTTTGGAACCCACCTAGTGATATAGGGCTTGATGCCTAGTTTGGTGAGTTTATCAATAATTCCTGAGTGGGGAATGGTATCAAAGGCCTTGGCCAGGTTGAGGTAGGCTGTATGAACTGCCTTGCCCTCATCCACAGCTCTGTTGACTGATACAAAGAAGTTAACCAGGTGAGCAGGCATAATCTACCTTTCACAAAACTAAATTGCACGGGATCTAGAGTTTGGAGATTCCCTATATCCTTGTTAATTAGGTCTATGATGATGCACTCCATAGCCTTACATATCAGACTCATTAGGCTAATAAGACGATAATTCCCAGGGTCTGTAGTAGCTCCCCCTTTATGGAGAGGGATGACTGTAACAGTACACCATGTGGTAGGGACAAAGCCTGAGGTGAAGCTGTGATTTAACAGGGCACACATATGTGGTGCCAGTTCACTTTGTAGTTCATGTAGAACACATCCAGGGATATTTTTGTTACCATGGAAGCTGTATTCTTGACCTTAGACAATGCAGCTTTAACCTGTGCTGCAGTGATGCTGGGTGCCTGGCATTCCTCCGGTATTGTGATTGGTTCTTTAGAGGGGGAGAGAGGGTTAAAGTTGGCCCTGAATCTGTCAGCCAGTGTGTTGGTAATATCTGTTGGCTCAGTATAGGAGGTACCATTGTGCAGTAACTCAGAGCAAACCTGGGTATTGCCGTGGAGATTCTTGATATTACTATAGAAGGCTCTGTGGTTGTTTTTAGTGTCTGCCACAATTCTCCCTTCATAACTGGGTTTAGTGGTTTTGATGAGGGATCTCAACTTTTTGTTGAGGCTAATAAGGGAATTTTCCAGTCTTGGGACTTCACATTTTTCTGCAAAAGTTACTTCCTTCTGTTGTAAAGTTTATTAATGGCAGGGGACCACCAGATTGGCTTCTCTTTTTTGAAGGAGAGCGTCTTGGCTCTGTTGGGTATGGCTAGTTACATTCATTTATGTATGTGTTTGTACAGTGCATTGGTGTATGACTTAGCAGTCATGCATCTATTTTCCATTGACATTGGTGCTGTGAAGTTAGCCACCTCTGTTTTTAGGAGCCCAAAGTCAGCTTTGGAGAAGTTTTTCATGGTGGTTACCATTGTGGAGGTGTGTGGGTGAGATCTGGATTTCCATGGTAATTAGTTTGTGGTTGGATTTAAATGGGAAGGAATTGACTACTGGTGTAGAGCAATGGTTGCCCATGTTAGTAATAACCAGGTCAAGGATGTTGCTTCTTCTAATGGGCTAAGACTGAGCTTGTTTAGGGCATTGGAATTGATGAATTCCAGGAAGCGTTGGGCCAGTGTATTGGTTCATGAGCAGTTTTCCTAGTTGATGGAGGGCTACTTGAACTCACCTAGTATGAGAGTGTTGGGTTGGACCCTAATAGTTTCTAGGGTGCTTAGGAACATGAAGTGAAAGTCTTGGGACATGGTTGTGGACCTATAGCAGGCTATGACCTGAATCACCATCTTACCCAATCTTAGTTCTACCTGAAGTATCTCAGATGCGTTATGCTGGGCTACTAGTCTGGAGTTGCGCATATACTTTATGAATATGAAGGCACCACCACTTTTGGAGCTTTGGTCCATGTTCTGGGGCTGAATGGTGTGGCATGACTTATAGCCTGGTAGCACAGGGGTCTTTTTGCTGCTTTAAACCAGGTCTCAGTTACAGCACAAATGTCGATGTTCTCCATTTTGAGGAGTGCTTTAAGCAAGTGCATCTTGAGATTTAGACTTCTAGTGTTGAGCAGCATGACTTTTAGATTGCATTCATTTATAGTTGTTATTGTGGCAATTTGGTCTTTGGAACATCACCTAAAAAAGACACTATAGGTGTGGCAAGAGCTTTAGCCAGTATCCAGAAACCCAGGTATGACAGATGCAGGCCATCTCAGGGAAAGCATCGAGGTCTGTCAGTCATGTCATCTCAAACAGACAGATACTGGATCCCCTTAGAATGACACCAAAAACTTAGTCAATTGTTGAAGTCAATCATTTTCTGCTTGTACTGTGATATAATTCTGGGCGATGGTAGGACGCTGCTCAGGGCTAAGGTTATACCTACCTGGGCCACATAATCCAAGAGCTCCTCCATGTCTCTTTTCATGTAGTCCAGGGAGGTGCATCTCAGGTCATTCACACCTACATGGACAGTGACAGAGTAATATTTGTACTTGTTGTGGAGTGACCTGAATGTGTGCGTTATGTGTTGGATTCTGGCACCTGATAGACAGCTGACTTTTACCTTCTCCTTATTCAACCTAGTGAGTGAAGGATCATATGCCTCACTATCGAGTCACCTATGATTAGTGTATTGGGCAAGCTGTTTTGCCTTAGGGGCTTAGGTTGAGGGGCACACTGTGTAGGTGAGCTATGTGTCTTGTGGTTTGTGCTGTGTTGTGGTGCATTGCTAAAAGAGGATTATAAAACAAGAAAAATCATCAGTATGTAGTAGATGTTATGTGACAGTTGGCAGAGAGCAACTTTGCTTTCCATTTGTACACATAAAGAAATGACACTTCTCATTCAGTTGAAAAAACTGAGAAAAATCCTTCAAATGCACTAAGACACTGGCATCAGTCAAGCAACTGAGCTGACCATTAATACACAACAGCAAGCAATATTAACATAAGGGGAAGATAATAAATTTACTTTAACAGTTCCCAAAGCTCATTGGAGTCACAACGTGATGTGTACGTTGTCAGTTCACTACTGGGAGGGTTTATATCAAGTCATGATTATACGTTGTTTACCAGTGTTCATTTTTCTGTCCTCTATAGTGTTCCTCTACAATGTGTGTTTTCTGCTACATTTATTACATCTTTTCACGTTACATCATTTGATAATGTATTGCTTTAGGTAGATTAACTTAGGCATGCAAGAATTCAAATACATGGACGTTTATACTGCAGACCTTTTCAGTAAAAGCCCTTTGTGGTGGCTTCACTTGATAATATAATGCTCTAGAGAATGCTATTGTCAAAGGCAGAGGTTTCTACCCCTTTAGGAGTATTTTGCTGTTTTGCTACAAAGTGTTCCAGTCCCCCGAGGTGCATTTTTCAATAATCTTCTCTATGAGTGCTTTGTGACATGCCTTGTTAATACTTTTGCCTAGAACATGTCATTGTAAAAGATGGGAGTTCAAGACTATTTAGGTATATTTTTGTTGTATTGCTGTTTTATGGTCTGTTCATCTAAGATGTTTTTTTTCCACTCATCTTTTTTGCAAGTCATCCCAGGGCATACTTTGCAAATACCATTGTCTAAGGAATATCAGTAACATAGGAAAGGATTCATATCCATTCTTGTGTGTTTTTCTTTTCTTGTTATCATGAGGTCAGTTTCCCTGAAAGTATACATTCCTATCATAAAAGATTAAATCTGTGCTTTCCACAATCACTTTAAAATACCTTGTGCTAGTTCTTTATTAATATAAAGTACAATGTAAGATATCTTCTATGCACAGCACAAAATAGCAATGTTTATCCTTTAGAGCTAAAACATCAACTAATCTCCCTAGACTTCAATCCCACCCTCCACTTAAGACTGAACTCCCATACTTTTCTCTCAAGACCCAACCTATGCTCATGAAACTCTTATCCACACTCTACTGAAATACATAGATAAATACTAGGTTATCCGTCTGCAGACTGTTACAAGCCTAGCCAATAACCAGAGATCAAAATCAAATGTTGTACCTTGTATCTGTGAGGTAAAACCTTTAGCCATTATGCCAAACCCTGTATCCCTGCCTATTGAACCTTGCCCTCATACAAATCAAAAGCAGGTATTCCAGTTATCACAAAGCTGTTCAAACACAGAAATATGTGGCCTACCAAAGAATTAAAACAACTTCTACAACTTGATGACAAAGCATGGTATGACTGTAAAAGAAACAGAAATTTAAACTCAAATAACCAGTCCATCGTACTCCGTAATCTTACTAAGCAGTCCATAAGAAGGCATGACACTAACCTACAGAAATCCACAAGATTCTCCCATTTATATTCACCTAAACAGTTCTGTGAAGAAGTTAAGCTACTCAGTGTTTGTAAAAAATACTAACAGCCATCATAATGCCATGTAATATTTTCAAGGCCATATCTACACCTCGGAATTGCTCCACAAATTCAACACCCTCCCCTCTCTTCTGAATATTCCCCTCTTCACCCACCCCTTACCTTCTGCTCTTTTACTTTAAACTGATCAAAGCCAAAGATGTGGGGAAACCTCTTGAAAAAAATCTCTCTAAGTGAACGCACTGGTGCAGACAATCTATGTATGCCCTGGTTAATATATCACTTCAGGAAGTACACAACTCACACTCTTTTCCACATTTATAACTCCTGCTTCATCAGAAACTCAGTGCCTACCTTATAGAATTCTGCCTTAGTTAAACCTCTTCTATAACAACCTAAGCCAGCAACACTTTTTACTTCTTCCCCATCTCCATTTTATCTAACATTGATTAAGACATAGGATAAGTATAATATATAATTTATTCTCCTCCTGCATACAACACTATGATCCCCTTTTCCTAAAACATGGCTTCTAGTTAGGTAAGATAATTATGACAGGTTTTGTGACCACTGCTAATGAAATTTTACTTAATAGAGACAACATAAGCATAAAGGAACTGTATTTATTGATATCACTCAGATTTTTGAGATAGTTGACCATTCTGTTCCTTTCAATCACATGATAGCTTGGGTCTACAACTTTCTTGCAAACAAAGTATTTACCATCCAGACTGGATTATCCTTATCTGCAGAAGATCCTATTTTGAATGGAATACTTCAAGGGTCCCCCTTGCACCCTTGGCCCCTTCCTCTTCATTTGTAAACCACCAGTTGATCTATACCACCTGTCTCTGCTGTTTCTTCTGCCTTCAATTTTTTTTAATTTAAAATAAGTTGCACTGTATATTGCCCTTATTGTTATATTGTTACAGTGGCAATTGTATATAGCTTATCTCAATCCTTGAATTCCCACTGTGCAAATTATATTCATACTGGTGGTACAGTTGATTGTTTTGCTCTTATTTCTGCATAACTAACCCAGGATGCTCTTGAAATTGTTCATTTGGATTCAGTACCCTGCACTGATAGACATAAATAAATAACTTATCTTTTATTCACTTCTTTCTTTAACACATTCCTAACTTCTTAGGAATATACTTTTATAAGGAACTATACTTAATATGCTAGTATGTACCTCAAAGTATTCAACATCATAACTTTTTAAAGATAAATTATCAGTTAATTCCCTGCAAGTTAGCATTTAATATTGAAAGATGCCTTTTTGTCTAATTTATTGCAGATGACTCAGTAAATAATGAAATGCAGCCAATTTTGAAAACTGGAAGCTGGAACAGGAATGATAAAGATACATTTTAACAGAGTTAGAGAAAAGGCATTCAGAAAGGTGAAATGCTTAATCTGAGCATGTTTCTGTTTTACATAATAATAATAATAATAATAATCTTTGTAGCCTGTTACTAACAAATTAGAAACTTTTTTTGGTACTAGAGTGTAAGCTTTACAGTTCCACCCACAGCAGGTGAGCATAATCTTGTAATGTAAAGGACACCACTTGGTAATCTTACTATAATTATCAAACTTCCGAACTGAGATAACTGTGCAGTTGGTATAATTGCTGCTATTCTCCAAAAATGTATTCAGGGATTACGAATGTATTAGGCTCAGAAAGAATAGCACAATTTATTTTTTACAGAACTCATGCATTTGAAAGAAAATTTAGCTGATGCAGTTAATTTGCCTTTTTTCAGAAACAATCTCAAGAGATCTAAACATATGCCATAGTGTAAAGTATTATCAGTTCAAAATGTGCTGTACTACAGACACCTTTAAGAAAAATACATCACATAGAGAATACAAAATGTTTGCAGATGAATAAACACTAACTGCAAATCAAACATACAAACAGATTTACTAAATTATTCATTATAGACACTGAATACTGTGTAGCTATGACAGAATAGCATGCTTTATGGCTGGTAAAACTGAATGATATAATCATCCTCACTGCACATTCCTGTCATTTAAGAAGTACTGAATACAGTGAAATGTGACTCTTCATTAGTTAACATTATGGACTACTACTTATCATAATGACCTCTTCTGTAAAACTGACGCTCAAAATATTATCCATGCACACCTCCTAATCTAGCATGTACTCTGAACCCACACTTCTGACTAGCTGTCCAGAAGGTTTTATATATTCTGTTTAAATATAGTGTATTTTTTTTCAGAATTGCAACAATTGCAGACTTATTCATTGACACTTGTCACTATTTTGAATCCTTCATTTTATTTTATTTTCCAGCCACAATGTACTAGTTAATATAGCATCTAAGACTATGTATAATCTATACCGATTATTTCAGCCTGCACTGTACTGCATGCTGTAGTATGTACTTCAACATCTCATATAATCTGCACTGTCTCATTTAACAGCTTTCTGTCTAGTGTTGTGTTACTGCATGTTTTTTATCTGCATATACATGCTAGCTAGGTATACCAATGACAGTATTTCTTCATACAACTTTTCCCTTTATCTCCACTGGCAAAGGTTATCACCCCTCAACTAGATGGACCACACACTATTGAAACACAGTATAAACTTATTGCTTTCGTCTTTTGTGCTTCGTTCATACCACTCTACAATCCTATAAGGATCACAAGAAAAGGCATTTAGCATACATTCACTGTACCTTATGTACTGAATTGATTTTTTTAACAGATACCACGTGTCACTGCATGTTGATAACAAGACAACAAAGTGGTCCCCATCGTTGATCTCATTCTTTCTTGTAAATGTAGTCATAATCCAGACTTGCAAAGGAACTTTCTAGTGTTGACACAGACATACTAAAAATCAGCACTCATCACCTTAATCCAGGCTATCTCCATTCATAGGTAGTTGCCAGGCTTGTAGTCCCAAAGGACCATTGAGGACCGTAGCCTAAATTCCCAGTTGTCCACAAGTACTCTCTGGTTAGGCCACTTGCTCAAGGCCACACAATAAGCAACTGAGGGATCAAGGAAGCAAATCCTGAACTAGAGGAACTACAATTCACAGCCTTAACCTTCTCACCAACTGGCAGATCTAGGAATGAGGTTCCACTGAGATGTGAACTCCTATCACTGGATTCAGAGTCTAGAGTATTACTCATTACACCATGGAAGCACAAACATTAAACCATGGAACTGCATGCTCCCATGAAGAATCCTTTTGCCAATTATACCTATTACCCGGAACTTGACATTAGAGTTATTAGGTAGGGTCAGTCTAAGTGCCCATTCCATTATAATTCTAACTTGCCTCAACCATCTTGCCACCAAGCTGATGTAGATTTTCTCGACAAAATCCCAAATCCTTTGCGCCAAATGTACATTTTTGTCAGTCACTGTATCTATTCATATGGCTCTCTGGGAACTAAATGTAAAAACTGTATGTGCACACATATAGATATGAACTGTTTGCCTAAGTAGAGCCCTATCTGTCTGTGAACTTTTTTTAATTTAAGTCTACAGTGGTTTTTGCACTGGCAAGCATGTAAAAATAAGGAACCCTGCATGTCTTAAATGAATGTAAGTGTAGATTTGAAAAACTCATCATATAAGGTGTGCTGGGAAGTTTTGTTACTATTTTAGTGATATTTGCATATCAGTAAAAGCAGCAGAAAACCACTGACATAGAGTAATATTATACCAATGTAGTACAGCCTCATATAGTTATGTTAATATGCTTTTACAAATTTTCCTGACAGCAGTGTGAAAAGCAGAACACAATGGCTTACTTCTGAAATTCCATAAAAATGCAAAACTGCAAATTCTGTGGAACTAATCAAACTGTGTTAAACTGATTTCTAGTTCTTATCAACTCTGAACAACCCTAATGACATTGTGTGAAGTGGAATACTGCTTTATTAATTCTGAGGAGAAAGTTAAAGAGATAACGGTGAGGCGATACTTTATCCCTGAAATTAACACTGTGTTCAAACTAGAGTTTTAATAAAAATCGAGGAAAAATGAGATTGCATTGCACATGGTGGCAGTCTACGTATAGTAAGATCTGACTTTTTAGTAATATAAGATTCAGCAGGACAAAGAATTATAATTACTGGAAAATGTTAGGTTTGACTACCATACTCTATGCTTCTGGTGGAAACTGAAATCACACAATGTTTATTTTTCAGTAATGTAAAAAGACAAGCCTTTGAATTCAGTTGAATGCTGCATTCAGTAAAATGTCTTGTATGAAGAATCCACACAATACTTGCCTTTGTTTTATCCTAAAGCAAATTAAAGTGGTCATTTTAGCAATGAAAAAAGCAAACAACGATGCTTTCATCAATGAAAGAAATTTAAATTGCTATACCATTTTAGTGTTTTTTTAAAACAATTGTTAATCTAAAGATACTGCATTTCATTTTTATGTGTATATCCTTATAACATAAAGTCCATTACCCGGTGTCTAGAATATCAAAGAATTAATGCTATGGAAATTAATTCCATTTGATACATCATTAGAAGCTGTCTAATTGAGAATACCAAACTGTAAATGAATGTTTAACAAAAATAAAAAAATTCAGTAGTGCCTGAACTGCAGCTATATGAAACATGTATCTGATAGACATATAAACATATACAGAATGTTTTACACATCAGTTACTCCACCGCTCTTTGAGTCCTTTTACTAAATGTATACTGTCTGTCTATGGGCTTATTTCTAGATTACAAAAGACCAAGAAAAAAGAAAAATATTCAGCCAATTAGGCTTAGCTCAGGGTTCATGAAACAAAGCCATCAAGGATTACACTGTTGTTTAACTCACATTGTATGCTGATCTACTATATTCTCAAAGCGTTATTTAGTTTTAGTTAGACATAATTGTAGTAACAATACTAGAAAAAATGGACAAAAGACTATCTGCAGTGTTTATAAAAGGAAAATATCCTTATGTACACTATTACTATGTAATTGACATAGATACACCTTCAGCACTAATGCCAGGGTATTATGTTTACAATGTAAAAAGTGCCACCATATACATGAAAAAGTGCAAAAGCCATGCAAGAAATTCTACCATATTGGATAGTCATGTATAAAAAATGAAGAGCAAGAGGACAGTAGGAATTTTAGACCGCTATAGTTTGGCCAAACTCTAAATTTGGGAAATGGCGTGAAAATTCGGATGAATTTAACTGAGGGATGGGATCAGGAGATCACCATGAGGAGAGTTATTTTCCAATAATGAGGTACACCAATCCTGGATTTGTTTCTAATAACACACATATGATAGGTTGAAACACTTTTGACACAAGTTGTGCACCTGAAACTCTCCCAAAAAGGGAAAAAAATGTTAAATGGACATTTGAACAAGTTGAGAACAACTTTATTTGATCTGGAGGATGCTTTTAACCAAGTGACATGGACCCAATTAATAGTATCCTGTCTTTATCATCTAAACTTTTGCCTGCTCTGGTAAATGAAATAAAAAATAAAAAAATGTAGTTCCACACTTATTTATGAATGGTTTATTTCATTCTTTGTCCCACATTTGGATTCTTCTTAGTTCATCTAAAGATTAATTGTAGCAGTGAAAGATTACAATTGACTACCCTGTCACAAACATCCATGATGGAGGTAGTTTTACTGTGCAGTTTATGCAAGTCATTAGTGTCTGCTAGTTTATTTCTCCAAACTGAGATCTACTCATAAAGAAGACTATTTCGGATAACTGTTAATTCCTTACTTAACAGATTTAGTCACAGCTTTGTATGTCCAAAGAAATTACTTGTGTGCAATATATACAGTTTAGTCCTGAATGTCAAGATAAAGAATGAACCTTATAATGTGTGTATCCTACACTACCGTCAATAGAGTGGAATAAATGCAGCTTGGGGCCTCAGCACTAAAGATTTAATACATTCAGTAACCTGCTTGCTTGACTTGCTTATGTGATGCAGGGATTCAACCACACGTCTGGCAACCTGTTTTTCATCTTTTGGACATCAGACTTTAAGCTTTGTGTTTCTAAAGTGTAGACAGAAAATCCTCCTCTGCTGTGCTGATGAGATCACTAAAAAGAATAAAACATGCTTGTCCACAGCTTGTGGGGCTTGACTTTATTGGCCCAAATGTGCCCATAAAGACTCAAAAAGTAAAAAGTAAAATGTCATCAGCATTCAGAAGCCATGCAGCTGAAACACTGCATGCCCTTAAGGGGACATTTCTATATATCCCATAAGCCTTCATTAAAATAAGTTTACAGTATTACACAGTGAAAACTCTAGCTTGGCTGAGCTTTTCTTGCAATTTTTGCCGAATGGTTTGTCTGTGTGACCTTTTAATTGGGATAGTTTGCTGTCACCTTAATGTTTATGGGCATCTGGCTCTAAACTCTATTTTTCTAATGTATAGCCAGCTTTGCTGCTGAGCTCATTAAAAAAGCCAAAGCATTCATGGACACAGTTGATGGGGTTTGGCTTTACTGACGTGAAAGTACCCATAAAGATTTAAAAAATGTAAAAAATAAGAAGATGGGCATTCAGAAGCCATGTACAGTAGCTGAAACATTGTATGCCCTTAAGGGGTAATTTACATATATGTCATGGGCCTACATTAAAGGAAGCTTAAGGTATTATACAGTGAAAACTCTAGCTAATATATTAGTGCAACTATGTTTTCTTTGATTACATCTTGGTTATACATATGTGCACATATCCACAGAAGCACACACATACACACACACACACACACACGCACACACACACACACACACACACACACACACACACACACACACACACACACACACACACACACACACACAAACGCGTAATATATACCCATACATGGGTTCTTCTATAGTAGGAAAGAGAATATAGTCACTCCCCACTACTGCATGATTTTGGAGTTGGTATATATATTTTGTAGGAGGTGTGGGGGTGCAGCCAAAAAATGATATGTGTTGGTTTGCATTTTACAAGTTTAATCTTGTGTTTTGGGTTTATTTATTTATTTTTTATGATCTGTGCTGAAATGTTGAGCATGATGTTACATATACACATATAAGTGTTTATAATATTTGACATTTGCTTAATGGGAAAGTCCGACAGGGCCAGAAAATGCCTATTTTCAAAGGCTGCCCAGGGAGAAAAGCTCCAGAGTCACAATCTTACAAAAATCAAGTACAGATATTTTAAATTACAGAGTATCATCTTACCTTACAAAACATCATGTACAGATATTTTAAATGACAAAATATCATGTTACTGTACAAAACATAAGAGTGAAAAAAATGTAATGAGAAAAATGTAGAGCATATGTTTCATAGTAGAGTGTAATGAAAAAGAATAACATGAGCTGGAGGAAATATGTCAATAGTCATATTATTTATTATATAGATTAGTATGTGATAACTTAGACTTGAGATAATTCTAATAAGATATTTAAAGAGATATTAGAGATTACATGATCTGAGACAGTGAGGGGAAATTGAGAGATGGTGTTCATATTATGGTTATAGAAGGATGAAGGATGGAGAGAAAATAAGATTATAAGAAGAGTGCAGGTTAGGCTGTTTTCAGGTAGCTTAGGTGAGCAGGGCGGAAAGAGAAAGAGGAAAGGTCTGCAGAGATGAAGAGGATAAGGTAAGGAGTTCCATTTTTTGCTATTGAGTACAAATATAGGGTTTGTCCAGGGGATTTACACAGCTTATTTATGGTGAGATGTTGTCTGTCTTCTGTTCTAAGAGTTCTTCAGGGAAATATATGTTAAATAAAGGGGTAAGAGCTGAGCAGGTTAATGGTTTGTATATGATTTTATGTGTTGTTATAAGTTGAATGTAGGAGAGGTAGATGGGGAGCTTCAGCCAGCTAAGGGTATACAAAGCTTTGCAGTGATGGGTAAAGGAGGATGAATTAGTAGCAAACTAGGCAATTTTGTTGTAGCAGCTTTCAAGTTTTTTTTTTTTTTTTTTTTTTTCTGGAGGATTGTAAATTGGTTAGAACTGGTGGTGCATAGAGTAGGAAGGGCAGAAGGTAGGTTTTGACTAGAGTAATTGTCATAGGCATGCTTAGAAAATGTTTGTTTCTGTATAGCATACTTAGTTTGTGACACGTTTTCTTGATATTTTATTTATTATTTATTTATTTGACATTTGTTGACCAGGTATGTCCGAATGGGCATGAGTCCTTTTTTAGCAGTGGCCCAGGGAGAAACTCTCCAGAAATAACATAAAACCACAATTAAACAATAGGCAATACAATAGGTAGATATCAAAGGAACAAGTAATGCATGTTAAACATTAACAAAACCAAAGTCAAATAGTGCTCCAGTTGACAAGTAATAAAGCAAAAAAACAAAGGGGCTTCCAAGTACAGATGGAGCAAGGGATGATATTTTATTATTATTATTATTATTATTATTATTATTATTATTATTATTATATTATATTGCTTTGAATGTGGAGGTAAAATTTAAGTTTATCATCTATTATGATTCCTCATACTTTGTTTTGGTGGGCTAATTCAATTTCAGTGTGATTTGCCGAAAAGATTTTGAAAGATGTTTTGCTAGAGATATGAGTTTTTGAGGTAAAGACGAGGAGTTTGGTTTGTTGGTGGTTGAGTAGGAGTTGTGCTCTTACAAGCCAGGTCTCAATGGAGATGACAGCTTGATGAGTGATTTCTTGGAGGTGAGTTAAGATGTTTGAAGAGCAGATGATGTTAGAGTCATCTGCATATTGAATCAAGGTGCCTTCACAAAAAGATGAATGTAGGTCATTGATAAAAGTATTGATTCATATAGAGCCAAGGATGGATTTCTGTGAGACTCCTGTGGAAGTGGGAAGGTATGCAGAGATGAATCCTACCATTTTACAGCTTGTTGCCTATTGGTAAGGTATATAGAGAACCACTGAATAGATGGAGATTATACACCCAGGGTAGAATGTTGATTGAATAGTTTACTGTGAGACACCATGTCAAAGGCTTTTGCTAGATCTAGAAATACTGCAAATACAAGTTTATTAGTGTGAGCTTTATTGACAGTGTCTATAAATGATAGTAATGCAGTGGAGGTGATGTGGTCTGGCAGAAATCCATGTTGTGCATTAGCTTATTTTATCCAGGCAATTGGTTGCTGTTGCTGTCTTTCAGCGTTTCTCAGTTAGGGGTCGCCACAGTGGAACTCCAGTCCACTAATGATTGGCAGTAGATTTTCACGAATGCCGAGGTGCCAGCTCGATGTTCAACCTTCAACGAAGGCACGCCCATTTACGCATGTCTTTCAAATGCCCACCCAACCACGGAGAGGACATGCAGACTCCACACAGAAGGCACTCCCTGCACTTCAGCCGAGAATTGAACGGAAGAACCTCTTGCTATGAGGCAACAATGCTACCGCTGCACCACCACGGAAGTCTGTGGTCTGGCTGAAATCCATGTTGTGCATTAGCTTATTTTGTCCAGGCGATTGGTGATTAGCTTATTTTGTAAGAGATATTGTAGAAATTGTTGATGTACACATCTTTCACGACTTTTAGAGAGAGGAGACAGGATGGCTATGGGGCAGAAATGTATACTATCAGTGGGGTTACCTTTATGTAAAGGTATAGTATGCACCATTTTCCACAAGTCAGGGACACAGAATTCTATTATTGATCTATTGATAAGAATGCTAATTGGGTATGCTATTACATCTGCAGCTAGATTTAAGTATTCTGGGGGAAGGTTGTCAGCTAAGGAGGAACAAGGTTTTAGTTTATGTAAAAAACTTTTTTATGAAAGTTAAAGAAACTGGTTGAAAGGTAAAGTGGGTGGAGTGTATGTGTATCACAGAGGTTGCAGTTAGGTGAGTTTTATGAAGGAATGTGTTAGGGTCTATGGTAAGGGAAGTTAGCTGTGTGGAAGGGGGTATGTTAGGTGAGTTTGAGTTAAGTTGGCTATGCATTCTATGAAGTATGTTTTGAAATAGATAGTTGTTTGGAGAGGGGGAATTTCTGAGGATGGGCTAGGATCCTATTTTGTACCTGGGCTGATGAGAGAGGATAAGGAGGAACACAATTTTTTCAGGTTGTTTTTATGGTTATCTTGTAGGTGAGTACAATAAGACTTTTTATTTCTATTAACTTGTTTCTTGATTTGGTTTCATAGCTATCTAAATAGTTGCCATTTTTTGTCATTTTTATTGTTTTTCCAGTTAATCCATGCTTTGTCTTCGTATTTTATAAGGAGTTTATATTGGTTGGGGAGCTGTGGAGTATGGTTGTTTTTAATTCTTTTTGTATGCTGTGGAGCTAAGGTGTTAAGAGTATTTATAAATGCTGCACTGAATTATTCAACTGGATCATTTAAGGAGAGTCTTTTTAGGATCGGCCAGTTAACTGCCTTAAGAGCTTCAGTGAAAGAGTCCTTGGGGAAACTGGAGAGATGACAGGTATTTTTGAACTTATGTTGCTCTGTTAGTTGTGTAATAATCCTGTGGGTATAAACTAGCAGGTAGTCACTTCGTGTAACAGGGAAAGTACCTGAGGAGATAAAATTAGATGGGTTGGTAACCAAAATACAGTCCGGGACAGATTCATGGGAGTTATTTTGCCATATCTTGTTAATGTTTTAATAACTTGAATGAATCCAAAGGGGTTCATGCTGTTGATTGCAGAATTTGTGGATGAAGGCTTCCAGTCAATGCTTATATCACCCAGAAGGATAATTTCATTTGTGACTGTATCTGCTGTCCAGGATAGTATGCCTTCAAGTATTGGAATGTTCTGTCATAGGGGATATATAGCACAGCAATGCATATGCTCTTGGATCTAGTAAGTTTTAGGAATGATATTAGAAGTTCTGCTTTTCCAAAATTTGTGATTGTGCCGGTATACGGAGTTAATGTGAGCATATTTAGGAAGAGTATAGCTATTCTACCTGCTTTTTTATCAGTTCAATCGAGCCTCATAATATTATAACCAGAGGGTAGTATTTCAGCATCTTTTATTTCAGGCTTTAGCCATGGTATCAGTTCTGGCTAGGATGCTCAGGTTGTGTTGGGTCGTCCAGGCATGAAAATATGTGATTTTTCTGCTTATTTATTTATTTTATTTTATTTTACATTTGTTTACTGGGAAAGCCTGACTGGCTGGACACCCATTTTCAGAGGAGGCCTGGGGAGAAGAGTCCACATACGGACAAAGATTTATAGCATACATAACGTGACATGGTGTGATTACAATTCTTTATGTACATTAAGTTATTCAGTGATAATTTATAAGAAAAGGTAATAAGGTTGAGTGATCGATAAAAGAATACAGAGAAAAAAACACAGTCAATCGTAGATACTCATCTACAGTTTGGTATACAAAAAAGTGATAGGGTTGGATGATCTATAAAACAGTACAGATTAAAATACACAGTCGTAAAATTGTAAATACATCATCTAGAGTTTGGTATACAAAAATATTTTTTGTTTGAGGATGAGGGGAAAGTTGTGGTTTGTGGTAGGAGGGTGATAGGTGTAGAGGGGGTTAGTAGTTTTTGCAAGGTGAGGGAAAACATAAGTCATGCAAGATCATAGTTAGATTTATATTTTTTTTTTTATTTTTTTAAATATTAGGGGAGCTTGTCACAATGTTGTTCATGTTGTAAATGTTGTAAGACTAACCTGGGCAGTGGCATGAACAAAAGCAGGAGTTATTTACATGTTTTTTTAAGTAGTTTTTTTAAAATAAGTTGTGTTTGTTGTAGATCTTATAGAGTCTGGGAGAATGTTCTGAAGTTTTGCTATGTGGCTGGAGTGAAGTGTTTTTCCTGCGGTATTTGTAGCCCTGGTTACTTTTAAGAAGGAGTTGTTGGTAGAGCAACATGTACAGTTGTTGGAATAAGATAATATTATGTTCTGGTTAGATGGTGTTTTTTCAGGTTGTTGAAGTATTTTATGTGACACTGGTAGTTGGTTATAGGCCATTATGTGAGGTAGTTCTAACCAGGAGAGTTGTTTTGGAGCTAGGCAATGGTGTGCTCTGTCGGGTAAGTCTGTGGCAAAATTTGCAGTCTTGTTATAACATACTTCTAGTTTCTGAAGGTGTGATTTTTTTAGGTTTATAAGTAGTGGAAAGGCATACAGCAGACAGGAGATGGGGTCTAGCAATAGCTATTCTAGTACTACTTGGTTAGGAATTTTTTGTTTCTGTGTAAGCAACCCATTTTGTTGTGTCCCTCCTTGATAGTTTGTGCTATGTGTAGGCTGAATCTCATGGTATTATCAATTACTACTCCTAATAGTTTTGTTTGGATTTCTGGTATGATTGTGTTGTATGTGACTGTGAACAAAAAAGTGGGGGGAGGGTCTGACATTCTGGAGGGGTGGAAGATCATAAACTCAGTTTTGCTAGGGTTAAGGATGAGCTAAGAGTTTGGAAGCCATGATTCAATTGCAGTGAAGGATTTGTGTGTAATATCTTGGAGTTGTTGTAGGGTACAGGCAGTGCAAATGAGTGTGGATTCACCTGCATATTGGATTGTAGAGGCTAGAGTTGTGGCTGAGCTAAAATTATTGGTAAATATACTAAAAACAGGGGGCCAAGTATGGTTCGTTGTGGAATATCTAATGTGACTGGGAGTAGAGGGGAGAGGTCTTGGAACCATTTCAATGCTTGCTGGCACCCTGTTAGGTAAATATGGGACCAGGTGATAGCTGGGGAGCTAAGATCTGGGTAGTTATGGGCATTCAGTAGCTTGGGAAGGGATACGGTATCAAATGCTTTGTGGATATTGAGGAAAACTGATACAACTATTTTGCCTTCATTTCTCTGTTGATTAATTGTGTTAGAAAAGCTTAGGAGACAGTAGTGGTGCTATGATGTGGCCTAAATCCATGGTGAGAGTTAACTAGTAGCCTATTATCTGTGAGGTATTGGAGAAGTTGTGAGTGTATGCACCTTAATAATATTTTAGATAGTGGGAATAGGATGGCATTTGGTCTGTAATTTGAAAGTTCAGTTGAGTTGCTGCCTTTGTTGAGAGGATTATGCGTGATATTTTCCAGATCTGGGGGACATACTGTTCTCAGATGGAGTGATTGATAAGAACTGAGACAAGATATGCAATTGCTGGAGCTGATATTTTGAGAAATTCAGTTCACAGGTTATCTGCTGCTATTGTTGTAGATTTTAGTTTGCTAAGTAGGTTTTGGATGGTATTTGTGGGAATGGATTGGAAGGAAGAGATGTTCTCATTGTTGGTTGTAAAGGGTGTAGCTGATTTATTAGGGCAGTTATTTTTAATGATGGAAATAATTCTCTCAGTAAAATATTTGGTAAATTGTTCAGTAATGGAGGTTGAGTTGTTTGATGAGGAAGGAGTGGGAATAGATGATTGTCCTGGATTGAACATATTTTTAACTGCTGACCAAAATTATTGAGGAGTTTTTTTGGTTTTTAGTTTGCAAATTAGCATAATAATATTTTTTGTCTTATTTGACTTGGGTTTTAGCTTTGTTTCTAAGTTTTTGATATTCTAAGCAGCTTGACTGAGATTTGTTAATGAACCATAAGTCCCAGGCGTTGTCTCTAAGTTTAAGGAGGGTTCTAATGTCAGTGGTTTGCTTTGATGCATATTGTTCTAGGTGGGGCAATACTATTAAGGATTGTAAGGAAAGTAAGTATTCTCCTGCTGAATCTAGGGGCATGGTCTTTAGAGGGGTCCAGTTGCATTGTCTGAGAGTGGATATCAGGGTTTGGGGGTTGAAGTTTTCCTTGTTATGGATTAGATGATAGTCAATGTGTTTGGTTGGGTAAATACATTGCCTAAGCAGATAGATAGGTATGTGATCACTTAGACTGTCAGGGTAACAACCAAAATATTGTGAGAAGTTGGGTTTATTAGTTAGTATCCAGTCTGGGATACTTTGTTTGACTTTTTGTCAATTCTGGTAGGGGTTTGGATAACTTGTGTGAAGCCGTAGAGGTTGGTATGGTAACTGGGGGTTTGAGAATTATATGAGAACCAGTCTGTATTGAAATCATCCATAATAATTAAGAAACTGTGTTTGATATCCAGTGGAGCATGTGCTTTATGGCGGTAAGGTTGTTTTCTGGTTGGATATAGACTGCTATTATGACTAGGTGTTTGTTTGGGCTGATTTGGAGTTTACTTACTAGTATTTCTGCATTGTCAAGGGATGGTGGGGTTAGGTTTAGTGGTTGCATTATAAGATTATTTTTTAAAATATCGACTACACATCCTCCTTTTTACCTTGTCTATCTGCTCTGAAAATATTGTAACCGGGGGGGGGGGTTATCTCATTGGTATTAATATGTGGTTTAAGCCAGGTTTCAGTTAAGGTAGCTATGCCTGGTGAGTAGAGTGAAAGGGTGGGATGGAGTTCATGAACTTTGTTAATGATGCTTGTGAGGTTTAATTTGAAAATTAGTAGGTCAGATTCTTTTGTGTTTTATACATTGTATTTTGGAGCTGAGGAGGGGTGTTGTTTGTTGGTGGGAGGACAATTTGGGTACCTGGATTTGGGTGGCTATATCCTCTTGTTAAATGTTTAGCAGCTATAGTTACAAGACTGTTCAATAGCTTAGAGATGTTCATAGGTGTGTACTAGGCTAAGGGCCCTGGGGCCTTTATAAGCCTAGCCATAGGATTAACCTGGCATCGTGCCACCCAACCTTAGTTCCCAGTGCCTCTGTCGAGTAGAGCCACTGGAGTTATCCCCGCGGTGAATTTTCTATTTCCCATCCACTCATCAAGATTTCTCTTGAAGAGGGTCAGCGAGGTGCTCTGCTTGACATGTATGGGAAGTCTATTCCATAGCATGGGCAGTCTCTGGGTTATGAACCTGCCCCTCCAGTACATTCTGCTGATCTAGACTTACTTTGGGTCCCTGATGCACCGTGGATCTACACATCTAACGGCTATATTGGTATTGTTTATCAAGTGTTTATTCAATATATTTTTTTACATTGAGTCTTATGTTTCGAAACTGATTATTCGGTCTTTTTGGTTTTGTTTTAATATTTTCATTTATATTTAATTGGTTCTGATGGGGCTTTGCCTTGGGGATGTGATTGATGTGTGTGCGGATTAAGTATGCTTTGGGCTTTTCTTGCACTAGATACATGTTAGAACTATTTCTATAATCTTTCCAAACTGTTTTTTTCTTTTCATGTAATTGAAGCTCACAACTTCGATTGTATTTTTATATTTGCGATGTGAATACCGCACGCAGCTCTTAACAGTTTTGGTGGATGAGCTATGAGATTATGTTTGTATTTGCAAGTTTTGTATTGTCGTTTTAAACATTTTTTATTTTACATTGTTTTTAATTAATTTTTTAAGCCGCATGGCTGATGTTTTAGTAATACAGTTTTTGAATGCAGATGAAAAGATTGTGATGTGCTTATTAATCTAATTATTGTTTTATTGGTTAATGATCCCGCCAAAAAGGGCTGTATTTAAGTATGCACAATTCTTTGTAAATTTATCTGATGAAGCGTAGCTCTGCGCTACGTGAAAGCGCTTATCCATATTTTCTATTAAAGTGGCTTTTTGGACCTATATGGTGCCGTGATTTTGGATTTTGACAACAGTTAACAATTTGTATCGTGTTGGTGTCTCTTACTACTTTTCGAGCATACTTCTTTCTATTTTGGTAAGAGCCGCCTTCAGCTGAGAGTAGTGGTCCTATTTTTTGCTTTACATTCTGCTGATTGTCGTAATGAGGTTGCAGTCTCTGGAGCGTGTGGTGTGGAGGGATTGGGATTTCTTTAAATGTAGCATTTCTAATAGAGCTGGATCAGACATGGCTTTGTAAGTCAAGCAGAGATCACCTCTAAATAGGCTATATGAGACAGAGAATAGTTGGGTTTTTTTGAGTCTGTCCATATAGGACAAGTGTTTAAGGCCTAGGATCCTCTTTGTGAGGTACTTTTGTGGCCTCTCCAGGTGTTGTAGATGTCTAGTGAGGTACATGCCAAATGGGGCATTGTACTCAATGACTGGCCTAATGAGGGAAGAGTAGAGGGAGACAATGACCTTTTTCTTCCTGTTTGCAAAACTCTTGGTAATGAGGTTGTTATATCTAATGGAGACACTTGTTAAGCCATGGTAGTCTGGTATGGTCAGATTAAATTTCTCATTGAATTTGGAGTTATAGATAGATGGAGATATTTTAAAGTGTAAGTTTTTCTTGTGATTTGTAAAAGAGGATGTGATTTTGTTACAAGGTTGAGTAGTGTTTATGAGTGAGTTATAGGTGGTAGAGTGTGTGGGTAGAGAGATCAGTAGGAGAATAGAGGTATATAATGGTAGCATTTAGTGTATTAGGAGTGAGAGGATGTGGGCTATATCTAATGTTGTTTTACCAGTTGTTATTAAGAGGGTAATGTAATAATTGGTTGTGTTGTGGGAAGAAATAGAGAAAAGATAAGTAGGAATATGCTGAGTTAGGATTAGTGTTGAGTTAAGTTGGGTGGGACTAGAAATGTAGGCTAGATAGTATTATAGTTGTATGCGAAGGTAAATTAGAGGTTTTGTATAACTGGCTATTGCTGAGTGAGTGAGAGTGGTTAGGTGAGACTAAATGTAATTTATATGGGGGTGGGTGGGAATGGAGGTAGAGTAGAGAAGCAGACTGAACCCGAGCATGAATGGAGCAGGTAGCGTCACGAGGAAAATATGGAGCACACCTACAAAAACAATCAGTTGGCTCCTGATTCGGAGCTTCAGGCCACTACCACTAAGGGGTGTGTGTTACCAAGGGTGTTTAGAGTGCCCATTTTTAAACTTTTAGGATGTGTTCTTTGGTTTGGAGTTTGACTGGGACCTGGGTTGGGGTGGATGTCACCGCACTGATTTATGGTGGAGAAAAATGGTTTGTTTATTATGGCATTTTTAGCAGAGAGGGGTAGAAGCATTACCTTGACATTGGGACAGACATTTTTTAGTATTTTGGGATTACAACAGTGGAATGGAGTTATGGGTAATAAGCTTGAAGAGATTTTTGAGTAGCTAGTAACAAGATGGATGATAGGTGGGGATGAAGTAATGGTTGGGATGTGCTTATTTATTATTACTGTTGGTAGGGATGTCAGGAATACGAGGAGACAGAGGATGAATACGGTGATAGAGGAGGGGAAACAGCAAGGTTAGTGTTGTGAGCTGAGGTAATGATAATAATGGGGAGAATATGTAGGTTTTGGTGGGTAGGGAGCAGAATGAGATTTGAGAAGGAATTTAGAACAGAAGTGGGTGGAGATGGTATAACAAAAAAACTTTGTGATTGGATAGTGCAAATAAGTATAGGATAGGAGGATGAGAAGAGTAAAATGTGTTAGAGTAAAATGTGCTAAAGTGTTAATTTAGCCTCACATTCAGCAGTATAAGCTCAGTGGGTGCAGATGGGACTATAGTACAGAACACACTGATGCAAAAGTGAGGGAAAGCAATACATTTCATTATGTTTACTTTGATCCTTGGAAACTGTCTTACACAGATTTTAGTTGAAGGTATTGCTTGTTTTGTACTTTTGTAACTTGAAGTGAAATTCAGCTGTAGATATTCCATTGGTAGTGAGGTTATGTTAACCTTTGCAGCAGTAATTGTCTGACATACTATTTGCTCAGTACTCTAGGAGAAAGCGAGATATTAAAATAATTAGGATTGTTTGATGGTTGAACTGGGTAGATACACTACTATTTGTCTATAATCTGCTGCGTTAAGTAGTGTTTGGCCAGCATAAGTAGTGCACTATATTTAACAGTTGTGAATTTCTGCTTTATAGCCTTTAAAAAAAAATAAAAATAAGGAAGCTAATGGGTGCTATGTCTTGGTATGCAAGTTTGGGATTACTAAAAGGAAAGCTTTCACAGTTTAGAAGGACAGATGGAAAATAAAATAGCTAACAAGATATATAGATAGACAGATAGACTTCTTCTTCTTTTAGCTTTTCATGGACAGATAGACTGATAGATATAATATATATAAATATATATATATATATATATATATATATATATATATATATATATATATACAGAGAGAGAGAGAGAGAAGAGAAAGAGAAAGAGAAAGTGAGTTATAATATGTATATAAAGGAAAATTAAAACCTACACTAACTGAACTTGAGAAAGATCTGAACTACTTCTGGATCTGGTGGATTTTCATCATACTGTCACGGATAGTTGTGGACAGCAAATAACTCCTATGTTAAGCATGTGATGTACCTGTGGACAGCATACATGGGTGGGGAAAATATGCGTCAGTGTTTGCAGAAGGTACAAGAAGCTTTACGGTGGAATTATTAGTGTCTACATAAAGTTGTTTTAAAAAAAAACGTCACAGATGCAGGCAGCATCATAATATATAGGTAACATCTTCTCTGCAAGTTTTCAACTTCAACAAACATGTGAGGAACAGTACAATTATGTACATTTTGATCACAGACCTAAGAAGTGAGACAGCACAACAACTCTGAATTACAAAGGTAATTGTATGCATAAGGAACTGAACAGATTAAATCAGCATATTACCCAATTAATCACAAGTAATTATTGCATGCTTGTGTATGATTACTTAACAAGAGGAATTTGGCATTAATTGCACTCACAGTAGTGGCATACAAAAGTAAAATGAAATATGCAACACACATTATGTTTATAAAACAAATTAACAACCGCATGTGCAATGAACATTATGGATATTTAAAAACTGGTTCTATTTTTTTCTTCTGTTCTGAATGTATTAGAATGTATTAGTATTTTTAAAGGGGAGAGATGTTTGTGTGGCAGTGTGTACTGTGGTGGTAGCTTGCTTTTTGATGTGTGCTGCTCCTGCTAGTGTATGACTATTAGAGGTATGAATAACACTTATGATACATTGACTTTGCTGGTTGTCGTAATGTGGTTTATAGAAAGCTGTATTGTAATAAGATGTGCAGATGATATGTGACCAAAAACTGGGTAAATGTTAGTAAGTGCCTAAATGATACAGTGAGATTCTGAAATAAAAATTGATATGTCACTGGTAACTTTCCTTCATTTCTGAGCCTGCTGTCAATACATCTGACCTTGATACTGCAGGAGTTCTGCTGCAAGGCCCTACACCTACAAGTTTACTGAGAATTTTGTCATTTTTAATGTAAGCATATTTATTATAAAGAATCTTGCTGCATATTAACTTTCATCAGTTAAATACATGAATGCCCTGTGATTGAAAGTCTCTGTGAAATAGTTTGTGTACTCTAAGGACCCCTTATTAAGTTGCCACTGTCCTCTTTTGCTTGAGCAGTATCTATACTGTGTATGCCAGTTATTTCGTTTCAGGAAATGACAAACAACTTGTTTTACTTGCATCTCTTTGCTAACTGCTTTTTCTGGCTATTGACCTCAGTGTGGGAAGTGTGCTATGCTCCACCCCCTTTTACTCTAATATTATACTTCCCACATGCTGTAGAAAAATACATAAATGCAGGACAAAGGCACCTCAAACACCCAGCAATCTTCAGCTATTCGGCTCTTTAATAAAAAATGATGATAAAAAACCACAGTACCACACTGAAAAACATTTATCAACAATGCCTTTGTCCTGCATTTTTGTTTTTTTCTACAGTTTGTGGTGTTGGTTCATTTTGATACTTCCCACATGCACATTTCACTAGTGACTCTTATTCCAAAACCCTGTCCAAATAACCTTACTACTTCCATACATACCTCTTTCTTGTTTCCTATGTCCCTCTCTCTATTTAATTTTTATACCCATTCCAACTACCTTTCGCCCTCCCATACTGCTTTGCACTATACCCATTCATAATCACAACCCTCTGTCAAATAAGCTATCTATTCTACATTGTATCTTTTTCTTTTTCCAAATATACCCTCATTTCTTCTTATTCTAACTACATTATACTCTATCCTTTAATACTTCTCTATTCCTCTTCTTACCTATCCTCTTCCAGCTTTCAGAATCCACCATCACTGAATCTCTTACTGTCCTCCAACTTCTTGTTTCCTTCTTCATTGCAACTTCCCCACTACCTGACATCTATAAAATACAGATTCCTGTACTTAATTAAGGTACTCTTCAGCTCATCCTCTATTCTTCTCCTCCTAATGTGCCATGTTTCATCCTACCATGACTTAATAATAGCTCCCAGTATTTCTCTAACTCTGTCCCAATCACCTATCCATACTTCTTCTTTACAATCTCCACACATTGCACCAAATTTACTTAATATTGCCCCTCAACTTTGTTCCAGATATAGACTGATTAACTACACTTCAACACAAACCAGAACAAAATTAAGTGCAAGAGTTCTCTCCATAAAGCATGTATGCATAATGCTCCAACATAATAAAAGCTATATAGGAAGAGTTATACACTGTAATCCTGGCCCCACTGATCACAATGAACACAAAGATAATTCTCTCTTACACACAATTCTGTAACCCAACAACAGGCAACCCCAAATCCTGGTGATCTAATTTTTCCTGCAATAAATACTAGAAGTATAAGAAATAAAACTGTTGAACTACATGCCTGGATTACCCCACATAAGCCTGATGCTTTCCCTGTAACTGAAACTTGGCTTAAACACAGCATAAATTACTCAAAAGTTATAAGTCCTGGCTATAATGTCATCAGTATTGACCATATAAAGAGGAAAGATGGTGGTATTGCTTTATAACAAAATTCAGTTCAGCAGAGCTTCTTACTGCTTTACTCAGAATAAACAATCATAAACAAAGACAATGCAGCTATACTGGAAAATATCCTACATTGGATGTTCATAATATTTCCACAAGAAACAATATTACTAGGTGATGTGAATGTCATTTGGTTGGATATAAACTTTAACTCCCCTATATCTAGCATGAACTTATATGGTTTCACACAACTAATTAATACAGCAAGACATCAAATTTTGTATTAGACTGGATCCTAGGATCATACCCTAGCAAATATTCCACAACAGCTACAATTTCAGACTCTCTCAGTGATCATCTCCCAATCTATATGACCAGGCATATCACACATTCAGATAAACAGCGTATTTATAAAACAACATGCAATCTTTCCAAGTTTAACCCAGCAATGTTCATTACTACACTATCTTCTATTAGCTGAAACTTCCTGAAAATCGTCTTCTTAGATAATGCTATAATTGCATTCAATACAACTTTCCTAAATATCCTAAATAGCCTTGCACCTCATAAAAGTAAGAGACTAAAAGCAAATGATGCAATTTAGCTAATTAAAAAGAGTAGAATGCTAATGCAAGATAGAGAAAATGCATGGAAAGGATGCCAAAAAAAAAAGAAAAAAACACCTCAATATCTTGAGAAGTTCAGAATGATTCACAATTGTACTAAAAACCAAATGAATGGAGACATAAAACTATACTAAAATAATTTTCAGTAAAATACGAAACGTAACCCTAAAAAAGTGCACATATCCATTAAAGAAATCTTATATCCTGGCCAAAAATTCAACCCACACCTCTCTCCTGATAACTCACCACTTGAAACTGCAGCACAGTTCAACTCTCATTTCAGAGATAGTATAGTATCTCTAACCATGGATTCCTCAGTATCTAATCCTAATCCTGCCCAACAACCACATATCACCACATTCATTTTCACCTTCAAATCTGCACCCAGATCCTATATAAAACTATTCTTAAACAAACTTAAATCATGCTCTTCTTCAGCTGATGACCTTCCAAGCGAGTACCTAAAAATATCAGCCATGGCATTATCCATCCTGTCTCAAGCTTTATAAATAGGTCAATCCAGGAATCCCATGTTCACCTCTCTGAAAAAAGTCATACATTTTCCCTCTGCACAAAGGAGGAAATTAAACAGATACTAATAACTTTAGACCTATATTAAACTTATCTCCCCTCACCAAAATACTTGAAAAATGTATTCAAAAACAATTGTTCAACTATCTCCTGCAAGAACAACTCATATCGTCTGCACAATATGGCTTCCATCCTTCCCATAATACTAGCACTGCCCTTTCTACCTATATAGATACTGTCAATAAAGCTACTGATAATGGTAAACTAGTCTCTTCCTTATTTCTAGACTTGCCTAAAGCCTTCCACACAGTCTGTCACAGCAAACTTCTACTTCAAATGTCCTGACTAGGTCTCTCTCAAAACCAATTGCTGTGCACGTGGGTAATGCACGGCCGGAAAGTACCACAAACGAACACAGTTAGCCAGCAAATTCGCAGTTAAACATAAGCCAAAAACAGATGGTGAAAATTCCGACTTTATTAACAAAAATTACAAACCGGTTTCGGCATAAACATGCCTTCCTCAGTGTAAGAGTAACAGACATCTGTTACTCTTACACTGAGGAAGGCATGTTTATGCCGAAACCGGTTTGTAATTTTTGCTAATAAAGTCGGAATTTTCACCATCTGTTTTTGGCTTATGTTCAACTGCGAATTTGCTGGCTAACTGTGTTCATTTGTAGGTCTCTCTCAACCCACCCTTCAGTGGATCAAAACCTACCTGTCCAATTGGTATCAGTCAGAAAAATAGTACTCCACACTCTCTCCTTACCTCCCAATCACCATCAGTGTACCGTATGGCTCTATCCTTTGTCCCCTCCTCTTTGCCCTTTTCTCCAACACCCTACATACATACAAACAACAAACCATCCACTGCAATACACTGATGATTGCACAGTCATTTACACATCTGACAACATGGTATACTTCCAATAAGTTACTCAAGAAGCTTTAACAGCCACTGAAACACGGCTTCATAACTCACAACTTATGCTCAACCCAACAAAAGTCCAAACTACTACTTTTTTCCCCCCAAATACCTCTCTCAAGAAAAAAAAATGAAAGTCCTCTATCTTGATAATACAACCATCAAAGTTATTTCTTGTAGCAAACTATTAGGGGTGATAGTGGATGATAATCTTACATTCAACATGCATATATAAAATTGCATAATAAAAACTCATCACAAACTAGGGATGTTTTAAAGAGCCAAACAATCTCTCACCAATGCAACTAAAACTACACTTGCCACTACTTATCTTCTCCCAACACTTCTTTATGTTGCACTCAACCTTACCAAACTCCAGACAACAGAAAAAATTAAAACTTGAACAATGCTGAATTTGCAGCACATGCCCCTTTAAGAACCCACCCATGTATAGCACTGAAAATCCTAAATTGGTTAGAACTGCCACATCAACTAATGTATATAGAACTTCTTACCACCCATAAAATTATTTAGCATCTAACTGCCTAACCAGCACTAAAAGTCATTCGACACAACAATGGTCCCAGTAGGTCATTATGATCCACGGATCAAAAACTCCTGTCTGTCTGTAAACCTAGCAATCTACTAGGCACTGTCTGGACTTGTACAAAGTTGCTAAGGCCTGGAACTTCTTATCTGTATCCATCAGGTCTATACACTTTCAAAAATACTCTGAAAAACTTCATAGCTAAAATCTGGCTCTGTCCTTGTTCAAAACTAGGATAACCTATATCCATAAATGTGAACAAGTAACATTTCTTTCCTTATATCTCTTTATTCTCCCTTATTCACTTACTTCCTTACTACTATCAAATTCTCTTCCCTTACTTTCTCTCTATATATACCATATGCCTGCTTTTCCCTCACTTCATATTGCAAACTTTTTAACATTTCTCTAAATATTAAATGATTATTACATACATTGTATAGACCAATGTTTTATATATTGGCTGATTTGTTATAATTATTTAGACTGCAGATGTTTTTGTTTTATTTTTGTATATTGTAAAATTATTGTTCTTAGAATGTTTTGTAATAATTTGGAGGTTTTTCTCCCTAGACCCCCACTGAAAATGAACTTCTACCCAGTCAGGCTTTCCCAGTAATCAAATGTAAATAAATAAATAAATAATAAATAAATAAATAAATGTTACAACCATTAACTTGCATGTTACCAGGGAGTTGTTGTCACATACCAATAATAGTGTTCTTACCTCAGTTGTCTAAGCCAGCACTATGTCTTTCCAGCTTAAACAGTGTTGGGCATGTTTGGAAGCATCTTTGTTTTACAATGAATTCAGTTTCCTCATATACTCATCGTGATAATGCATTTGTTTATTTATTGATGTTTATTGACTGGGGAAGTCCAACTGGGCAGAAAAACATTTTCAGAGAAGGCCCAGGGAGAAAATCTCCAAATTACAAAAAAAAAAATAAATAAATAAATAATGGACTTAATTAGCAGCTGAATTACAATGAAAAAGAAGCAAAATGTTGATAGATTAATTTACAATCAAATGATACAGTGCTCTGAGTACAAACAACAGAGGAGAGACAGATAAGAGTTCTACATTCCTCTTATGTTATGAAATAGTAGCAGACACTGCTGAGTTGGTATAAGAAAATGAAGGTGCATTAGTGATTACAGATATGTTATGAAGGCAAAGATCGGAGAGGTGAGACAGGAGTCAACAAGGAGGAAGGATAATTTCCAGGGATAAGAGAAGTAGTAGACGGATTACTGGCGAGATAAGTGTAGAGAGATAAAGGTGAGGAAGATGGGGGAAAAAAGAATGGAATATGAAAGGATGAGAAGATAAAATAGGAAAACAAAAAGAAGATAACAGAAAAAAGAAAGCAAAGGGAGATTGACTGAAGGATGGAGAGAGCGTATGGTGAATGAAAGACACAGAAAGAAAAAAAAAAGAACAAAAGAAAGGGGAGATAAAAGAAAGAAAAGGGAGGTGGACAGAAGGATGTAGAGCGTGTATGATATGAGGAAGAGGAGAGTTATCAGTTAGTGGTTAGCAAGGAATACTAAATGAGTAGAGCCAGGAGTTATTCATGAAGGTTGTAGGGAGAACTAGAATGTAGAGATATTTGGGCAGCTCCTAATGGTTATAGGAATTTGATTCCAAACTTTAGCTATGCAGAAAGGGTAAAGGCTTTAGCCATCTACAATATGTGCCTTGTAGATCGATAATTATTTTTCATTAGAGCATAGTAAGAGTATGGGAAGGTAGTTTTGTAGGAATGTACTGACAGAGGGGCAATCCATGGGATTATTAGTTTGTAGGTAGTGTGTAGTTGAGTATAGTGGAGATAGTGGAGAACTTCTAACCAAGTGAATTCTACGAGGGCCAAGCGATGATGGATGAAATGAGATTTGCTAGCAGCAAAACAAGCAGTTTTTTTGTAGCATAGTTCCAGTTTAGATTTTATTGAAGACTGGAGGTTGGAGAATATGGGTGCATCATATAGCAGGGGAAGGCAATACGTAGGTGTTTGCTAGGGTTATGTTATTAGAGTTGGTCAAGTATTGTTTTCTTCTGCACATCATGCCTAACTTTTGATGAGTTTTCCTGATAGAATTTTGAATGTGGAAGTCCGGTTTGAGATTATCATCTATGATTAGTCCTAGTAGTTTAGTGTGAGTAACTATTTTAATTAACGTACTGTCAAGGGAAGTGATTATGAAATCGGATTTGTCTTGAGCAAGATTTTTGTGGAAAAATAATAGTAACTTGGTTTTCTTTGGTATGAGTAAAAGTTGGACATCTATGAGTCAATTTTCAGTGGAGTTAAAGGCTTCCTAGGTTATAAACTGCAGATGATGAAGGTTATTAAAGGAGCAAATGAGTGTGCTGTATTGCATCAATGATGCTTGTTTAGAGGATGTGTGGCAATTATTTATAAATATATTGAAAATAATGAGTCCTGCATAGATCCTTGGTATACTTCTATAGGGACAGGTAGAAATAGGGCTGGGGTGTTGCACCACTGAAATGATTGTTGTCTGGCTGTCAGGTAGTTATTGAACAAAAGTAAGTTAGGTTAAGAGAGCCCTTGATTAATGTGTTCCTCTCAACTGTGAATACTATTGGCTTAGTTTCCTAATCATATAACCATATTTTAACAGCATGCCAAATCCTATCATAATAGTATGTGATAAGGGGTAACACACAGCTGCTGCTATTGTTTAGGAGTAGTATGTGAAAATATTGTTACAATTTGATAGTTTATTACATTACGAGTATATACAAACCACTAGGGACTTGCTACACATTGCTTTACATGGTACACTGCTATATACACTGTACACACATGTGATCATTCTGCTCATGCTACTGCAGATTAGCAGGTGTGTGTGTGTCTATGTGCATCTATGTACCTATGGTATGCTAGACATGCCAATAAAGTCAGGATTCTGCAACTCCACTCATATCTTAGTCTGGTGGTAAATCCTGCATCTATGAATATCCCTTTGTAAAGTAGTTCTGTTGTCAAATCCTAGGGGGCTACATGAGTTGGGCTGACTTATGTGGACATCATGCCTCTTAAGTCTACAGTACTTTCGCAGAATGTCCAGATTTGTGCCTCATATTTTTGGTCCATTTTTCATACAATTGTGGTTTTCTGGCAAATTAGTGGCAGATCATTAAAGATTGAAGTTAGAAAATAATGATAGAAATTTTAGTTTCAGACTTCATACCATTCAGAAAAGTCATGCTAATTCAAAACCTGTTATTCTATCAACTTTATTAATTTGTAAGAGTTATATTTAAATATTGCCCCCATTTTGGGCCTTTGTCCCACTTTTTCTTATGGCTTGGTCCAGATTTCTTGCTCTAAAAGGTTGAGAGTTATGATGGACATGAGTTTTCACTAAGCATTCATGAATTAGACAACATAGTTATTCAACATCACTCAATTGATTATCCCCCCATGCAGTGGTCATCAACTGGGTGCAGGAGAAGAGGGATCCTTGGCGCAATCACTGATACTCATTGAAGATGGCTTGAAGCAGTGCTGTGTCCCTCACCTTCTACAAAAGTGATATACTCCCCCCATGCTTACGCATGCATCTCTTTTCAATGACATTCATGGTTCTTGTCTTAACCAAGACCCAGGGTAAGTAGGAGCACTTGCCTCAATCCACCACATTGTCTTTATTCATGTTCTCAAATAGAGGTGAGCAGATATAAACTCAATCCCTTTCCTCACCAGCACTTGTACCTGAGTTGCATAAATATATCCAGGTCAGGGTCACAGACTGGGCTTCATCCTTCTACACCAATGTTTCTGATTTGTTCTCAAGACTTAAAAGAGTTTGGCAGATGCTACTGGATCATTGAGTGATCAGGAGTGTTGGCAATGTACGGAATTAGTCCCTCACAAGCTACACATTTAGCAGAGTATCAGATTCTGGAACATTTCACAATAATTTGGCCCATTACTGTACAAAGAACCACAGAGGTAAACAAAGCTGTTTTAAGCATTGAGTTGTGCTAACAGTCCATGCAATGGACCATGTAATTAAAAAAAAATCATAGTAATAATGGGAGAAGCAGCGCTAGTATGTTTTACAGCTGAAGCAATGTTACTGATGGGCGCATGACTGATGAGACAGATGTCATAAGGAACGCATGCTAGTCTGGCCTAGACATTGTGGAGTCATGCATGCAGTGAATCACTACTTAATTACATCTTTGAGCCCAAGAAGCACAGCAGAGCAGCCAACCAATAGACCACTAGGACTGTAATCAACAAAGTGCCATCTCTGTCCGTCATTTAAACAGGGAGGAATTAGGTAGATAGGAGCATAAGAAAATGGAGAAAATCAATCTGGTGGAAACAAATGGATAACCTTAAGGTATGAAAGGTACTACAGAAAGAAAGGTGCAATTTTTTTCCATGGAAAAAGCTTTTGTAATGCATGAAAAAGAAAGGTGGTCTGGTAATCTAGCAAGAACTGGCTGTTGGTGGGATGAAGGAAGAAGGGCAAGTATCAGGGACAGGCAGACAAACATAGACTTAGACAGGGGTGGAAGTCACATAAAACGTTAGGAGAACAGTAGATGGACACAGGTATTCAAGTGGTGGCCAACTGGATATAGGTAGGGCTGGGCAATGAACCAGGAATGGGGAGGCACACATAGATGAGGGAAAATATCAGGATGAGGATAGGGATAGGGTTAGGGATGGTGATAGGGATCTGGATGAGACCTGAAATGGCTGCATGCTAGGCCTGCCCAGAGGACAATAAACTCTGCTATCTTTCTCCTGGGTTTTCTGATGTTATGAAGTGGCCTCTTGTGACCTGATTAACATCGTCTGCAAGCTATGGAACTTCACAAGCTACTCCAGAAGGCACTCCACATTACTAATGTGAGCATCTAGTTGCCAGTACACCATAGTAGCCACCAGTCTCTGTACATAATCCAGAGAGACCAGGTCAACCCCCCCCCAGGCCCACTTTAAAATAAGGAGCCTTTGCATCCCCCTTCTGAGAAAATCTGCAGATGATACCAATGATGCCCACAGGTTACCTTCAGCAAGAGAACTGTCACTCTCTGCTGAGAAGCAGATCTAGTGGAATCTGTTGACTGATCTCCAGAGCATACCTCTCAAATGTCCAGACTTTCACAGAATATCCAGAGTTTTACATCATATTTTTGATTCTTTCTTCTAAAATGTGTGCTTTTGGCAAATCATAGAGAACTGAAGTCACTAAATAAGGACAGACATCTGAGATTCAGACATCATAAGCTTCAAAAAATCAACACTTTTGCATATTCTAGCAACTTTCAAAAGTAACATTTAAAATTTCTCACTGGTTTTGTTCCTTTTTTCCACCACTTTTTGGCTTTGTCCAGAATTCATGCAGTAACAGATTGAGAGGTATGCTCCAGAGGTAGCAGTCAGCATAATCAGAGGTGAGGATGGCTTCACTATCTTTTCTTCCAAAAAATGGAACTGCAGAATTTATAATGGGAAAATGATTACACACGTGCTACAAACTTAATTTCAGGTGTACAGTGGACTGGCACTAACACTGTTCACAGGGTCAACCTTAACAACTGTGGGGTCCAACTTGTGCTGTTCCATGATCGGTTACCCCTCAGGTCTAACATGAGGAGTAAAAATAAAAAGGAACATCTTCTAGATATAATGCACTGAAGCAAGCACTTCAGAACTGACACACAAGCAGTATCAAAATTAATCTACCAGCATTCAGAAACGCTAGTGCAGAAATGAATGTTGTACTACACTACACTACTGAGCAACTCTACCAGTCACACCCCGAATACTGTGCACCGGTGAGCTGGTCCCTTTGCCCCACCCTGATATTCTAACAATGCTTCTGGGCAAGTTTGTCAAACTTTTCATAGAGATTAAGTTTAGATTATAATTGTTATTGCCATTTTTTATGTAATGTGTTTGTGACTCTTTGGCTGTACCATGGAGTAACTGTGCTTGTATGGTTTGTACATTGCTTTATCCAAATAATCATATTATCTAGTTGCAAAATCCAGTTACAGGCCAAGGAATCACTCTTGAGTAACTGCCCTCACCTAGCTGTATACAGAGTTTTCTCATCTATATTAAACTTTTATGTAGACTTAACATTTAGAGTATGCTGGGAAGGGAGATAAATAATTTTGCAGAGATATTAATTGCTTATATATCTTATTATGAATGCAGTCTGTATTTTAGAGGGTTGGATGGAGACTATAGTCACCCTGATGGAGGAGAAGTCATCATTAGAATACAACCATAAAAATCCTGACAGTTTTTTTTTCTCAATCTCCCTGGATCATATACTTCTCCTGCATGTCAAACAGAGACCTCCTTAGAGATCTGCACATGAAATCATCTAAATGAGTACTACACATCAGTTTTTGTGATTCTTACATGTGCAGGGTACTCTTGCACCAAATCAGTACAGTAAGCTTAAGGCTGGCCCTGATCACACACATGCTTTTATCAGGAAGGTTGCGCGTGTCTTCAACAACACCCTGCATGTTAAACTTTTGCTTTTCTACCACTAGGAAAAATGTATGCATTCTTAACTGTACATTTATAACAGTCTCCAATATGGCTCTCCTGCATAGGATATAATCCACCTGTGTGCATCTCCCTCCACTCTTGTATGTCACCCTATGCTCCTCCCTCTTGTTAAAATATGCATTCACCACAGCCATGTCCATCCTTTTTGCAAAATCCACTACCATCTGACCTTCTGCATTCCTTTCCTTAACACCATACCTACCCATCACTACCTCATCTCTTCTGCTCCCTTCACCAACATACCCACTGAAATCAGCTCTGATCACCACTCTCTCACCCTTGGGTACAGTCATCACCACTTCATTCAACTCACTCCAAAATTGTTCTTTCTCATCCATAGCACACCCAACTTGCGGGGCATATGCACTAACAACATTCATCATTACACCATCAATTTTCAGCTTCATAAACATCACTCTATCCGACACTCTTTTCACTTCCAAAACACTCTAGTTATACCGTTCCTTCAGGATAACCCCTACCCCATTTCTCCTCCCTTCCACACCATGATAAAACAATTTGAACCCACCTCCAGTCCACCTGGCCTTACTTCCTTTTCACCTGGTCTCTTGTACACACAATATATCAACCTTCCTTCTGTCCATCATATCAGCTAGCTCTCTTCCTATACCAGTCATGCTGTCAACATTCAAAGTTCCTACCCTCACTACCACACTCCTAACCTTTCTCCTCTCTTCCCGCCTTTGGGCATGCCTTCCCCCTCTTCTTCTCCTTCTCCTCATTTGGCCAATAGTAGCCCAATTTCTGCCAGCACTCTGTCAGCTAACAGTACTGGTGGCGGTCGTTGTTAACCCAGGCCTTGACTGATGCGGTATGTAAATCTGTATTGGTTTCCGCATATCTCGTTTGGCAGATGTTTTATGCCGGATGCCCTTCCTGATGCAACCCTCCCCATTTATCTGGGCTTGGGACCGGCACGAAGAAATGCACTGGCTTGTGCATCCCCAGTAATATATAAGCATTTAAATAAAATCAAAGTTGATAAATTAATTTCTGGGCATCATGCTCATATTTATAGTATGTATATAAATGAGTCTCTAGATTTATTTAGATCTATTGCAATTTTTTTTAATATAATGCATCCAAAAAATCCAATAATATATGGGCTACCAAAAATTCATAAATATCAGAATAACCCTGCATTCAGACCAATTGTTTCATGCCAGGGTTGGATTACTGAACTTTTTTCAATATTTTTGGATGATAAGTTTAAAGTATTATTAAGTAATATGAAAAGTTTTATTAAAGATAATGCTTTTTACATAAATGGTCCATGTAGAAAAAAGATAATACTATTAGTACATACACGTTTGTTACATTGGACATGGAATCTCTATTTACAATGATTCTTAATACTTAAAAGGTATAGCACATTTATTTCAGAACTTTTTTTATACTAATATAGAAATTTATGGTATATGTGAATTATTTCAATTAGTATTTAAGAATAATTTCATTAAATTAAATGTCCTACAAATGAAGGGTGTAGCTGTGGATACTCATGTGGCTAATACGTATGCTAATTTAGTATTATCAGTATTGTCAATATGGGAATATATATATTTAGCATTTGTAATCCATTTGCCAAATGTGTATGCCTTGTTCATAGGTTCATAGGTTTGTACTAGGCTATCAGCCCTAGGGCCTATACAAGCCTAGCCATAACAATTCCCTGGCTATTTCTTCCCACATTATTTACTTTCCTGGACCCCTGTCTAGCAGGGCGACTGATGTGATCCCTGGGGTGAATTTCCTTTCTCCCATCCAATTGTCATGGTTCCTCTTGAAGAGGTCCAAAGAGGCACTCTGCTTGACGTGTATGGGCAATCTATTCCAGAGTCTGGGGAGTCTCTGGGTCAGGAACCTATCCCTCCAGCATGTTTTGCTTATTGTGATGACAAGGTTTAGATCCCTGGAGCGTGTAGCTCTGAGGGATTGGGATTTCTTTAAGTGTAGCATGTCCAACAGCTCTGGGTTTGACATGGCCTTGTATGTTAAGCAGAGATCGCCTCTGAGTAGACGATATGCGACAGAGTATAGCTGGAGTTTTTTAAGGCGGTCAGTGTAGGGCATCTGCTTTAGGCCTGTGATTCTTTTAGTGAGGTATTTCTGAGGCCTTTCCGGTTGTTGCAGATGTCTTGAGAGGTACATACCAAATGGGGCGTTGTATTCTATAATGGGTCTAGTGAGGGATGAGTACAGTGGGACAATGACCTCCTTCTTTCTGGATGAAAAGCCCTTCGTGATGAGGTGTGCCACATAGAAGGATTTCCTGACTGTTGTGGTGATGTGGTTATCGAAGGTGAGACCACTGTCCACCTGTGTCCCTAAGTCTCTTATCACACTTTCTGTGTTTAGTGTACTGCCACCTATATGGTAATTCATGGATACATGTTTTTCCCAAAGGGATAACAATACATTTCTTGGCATTGAGCTTGAGCCCATGGCTCTGGCACCAAGCATCTGTTTCTGTAAGGCCCTTTTGTAGAGTATCCACATCATTTGGGATTCAATAATGGCTCCCAGTTTGCAGTCATCTGCAAACTTTGTTAGCCAGAGTCCCTTAGTGTTGACCTGTACTTCAGAGAAGTAGATGCCAAACAAGAGCGGCCCCAGGACTGAACCCTGAGGTACTCCACTTGTCACTTGTCTGGAGCTGGATTTGGAGTCAGCTACTTTTACAGTGTGAGTTCTATTAGTAAGCCATTTAGCAACCCATTGGGTGACATAGGGATTAATGCCCAACTTAGTAAGTTTATCTATGATTCCAGAGTGGGGGATGGTGTCAAAGGCCTTGGCAAGGTCTAGATAGGCTGTGTGGACCACCTTACCCTTGTCCATGGCTCTGGAGACTGATTCAAAGAAGTCAATCAGGTTCAGGAGACAAGATCGGCCCTTCACAAACCCAAACTGGGTGGGGTCCAGTGTTTGAAGGTTGCCAATGTCTTTGTTTATAAGTTCCATGATAATACACTCCATGGCCTTGCAGATAAGGCTTGTCAGACTGATGGGACAGTAGTTTCTGGGATCCAAGGTGGATCCCCCCTTGTGGATTGGGATAACCTGTAGCTCTGCGCCACTCAGTGGGCACGAAACCTGAGGTGAGGCTATGATTAAACATGACACTTAGGTGAGGTGCCAGTTCATATTGTAGTTCATGTAGTACACAGCCCGGGATGTCATCTGGTCCCATGGATGCTGTATTCTTGGCTTTAGAGAGTGCGTTTACTTTGTGCATTACATATTCCTTTTGTGGAATAATTAATATGATGTTCTGAAACAAGGCTATTTCATATCACTTGCATCTTTTTTAACATTTAAAAAATCTTGTTCAGATAACAATATTGGCTTCGCAGATGTGGCAATAAAGAAGACTTTACTAGGACAATTAAATATTTTTTTTTATTTTTTTTTCAGTAGAGGACCAGGGAGATTAGCTCCAAGCATTAGTAAATTACAAAAAAGATTACAATAATTAAAAATGACTAAATTCAAATACAAAGAGATTAAAAATGTTTTGAGAGAATAAAAATGGTTTCTGTGAATAATAGCTCGCAGTCTGTGCAAGGTTTAAAATACAATATAAAAGTAAAAATTGAGTCTATGAATAATATCTCACAGTCTATGCAAAGGTTAGAAATACAATCGAGTACAAGAACACTCAGAATTCTAAAGTAATGATTTGTAGGTCAGAGAAAGAGAAAGAGAGAAAAGTAGAAGAAAGAAAAAAAGGAGGACTAGAATAAAGTTAGATTCTATTGATTAAAGCTGTAGAGGGGACAGAGGCCAGAAGGAAGGGGTATAGAAAGAAGAGCATTAAGGGGGAAAAAGTAGGATTTAGTCAGGTTTAGAACAGGGACAAAGCCAATGAATTTTCAGATGTTCTTTGAGATGTTTCTTGAAGAGTGGTGTGGATGAGAGAGATGTGAGTGTACTAGGAAGATTGTTCCAGATTTTACCTACAATGTTAGTAAAAAGTGAGTTCCCAGCTTTATTGTTAGCTTTAATATTGGAGAGTAATAGCTTATTTGCTGAGCGAAGTGTTGCAAGATTTCTACAAGGGGAGATCAGGTTAGAGAGGATTGGGGTATTATTTGGGTGATAAAGAATATTATGTGTGATAACCAGTTGATTATACAGTAGATGGTTTTGTAGTTCTGACCATCCGAGTTGTTTAAGGTTGTGACAGTGGTGGGTTCTGAAGGGGGTGGCAGTGACAAATCTAGCTATGTTATTATAGCTAGTTTCAAGCTTGCTTAGATTGTGTTTTGATAGATTGGTGTATATAGCGGAAGCATAGAATAGGGTAGAAGTTAGGTGAGTCTAGGCAATGGAGGTTCTAGCTAGTGGTGTGTGGAAGGGTTGGATTCTATACGGTGAGCCTAGTTTTTTATTGACAGTCTGTATAGTATTGTTGATATGACCATTGAAGCTGAGGTTATTATCTATGGTTATGCCCAGTAGACATGTGGTAGTGTCAGGGGAAATAGTACTCCCGTTGTTAGAGGTAATTGTGAAGTGGAACTCTGGTGACTTTTGGGTGGGAGCAAAAAGTAACAATTTTGTTTTTTTAGGGTTTAGGAGGAGGCAATGGTGGGTGAACCAATTTTCAACAGTGTTAAATCCTGTTTGAGTAAGGGTCTGAAGAGAGATTGATGAGTTAGCTGTACAGATTAAAGTAGAATCATTGGCATATTGTATGCATGTGGCTTGAGGAATTTAGATCATTAATAAAAATGGAAAATAGAAGAGGGCCTAGGATAGAGCCTTGAGGGACTCCAATGTTTACTGGGGGGGTGTGGAGAGATTATTATCCCAGAGCACTGCTTGTTGTCTATTTTTTAGATAGGATGTAAACCAAAGTATTGCTTGTGGGTCAAGAGATTGGGCTTTTAGCACATTGATTAGTAAGTCATGGTTAACCATATCAAAGGCTTTTGATAGGTCAATGAATAGTGCAAAAGATAGAAGGTTATTATTTCAATTCTTATTTATACAGTCAGTAAAAGATAGATGGGCTAAGAATACTAATATATATTAAAGAACAACCCAAAAGAATAGCTATCCTCACCATACAAGTACGCATCCCCCTTTCATGTTTAAGAATGCAATGAAGGGGCAGATTTATTAATGTTTTAGAATAAATGCAGATAATGTAATTTTTGAAGAGCAGGTTGATTAATTAAGTTGCAATTCTATGAATACAGGCTATGATTTAAATATATAAAAGCTATTAAAGATGATGTAGTACAACAGTGTAATAATAGGTTTACTATCAAAATGTTAAAATTTGGTTCAGTGAACGCAGAAAGTTGAATGTTAGTTAGCCGATTTTCCATGTTACTGAATGCCAGGAGATTGAGATTACATATCAGCGAATGCAAGTGTGCATTCAATGATAGTAACTCGATGTTGTGAGTAGAGTCGCGATACAGAGCAGAAAGGGAAATATATCCCTTTCCTTACTGTAGTGCAATCTCGGAGTTAGAATATTTAATATTCAGGGGTTTGGGGGTGCCGGGGGGCTTGCCCCCCTGTTAAACATGATTGACAGTGTAGGTGTTTCATTTACATTTGTACCTACTCTGCCATCATGGCTGATTTTCAACATTAATGCTGAATCTGTTAAATTCGATCAACAGATTCAACATTATAAGCTAATTAGTATGCCAAAAGTGTGACATCATTTTCGTTGTAGCGAATGTTCAATGTTCTGAACATCAATATTTTGATTGTAAACCGTAATAATACGGTAACATCTTTTTTCACATCTGAAGCTTCTACTCATGACACTATGACTATGAGTAATGCTGGTGAAGAGCTACATTATGCAGTTGGGTTAAATATGCATACAAAAGCTTTCAAGCATATAATAAAGAAAAATTGCCATATTCGGAATTGTAAACATTGTAATGTTATATACCTTTAGTTCTGAAATTTACTTTTAAGAAAGGTAGTGAACTAAAATAGAGAGTGTGTTATAAAGATATGATAGGAAAAAAAGCCTTTATTGCAAATGAAAGGAAACTTTCCCTGTTATAACTGCAGTCTGTGCCCTTAAATTTATAGAGGGTCATCTTTTTTCCATCCAATAACAAATACTGAATATAGATTTACTGCCTGCTATTCCCATGACTTTCCTCCTTGCCATTCTGCTCTTGGTGAAACTAGTATAGAGTCCTGCTAAGGTGTTTTCCTGTTACACACACATCTGGTCAAAATATAGTTGATGCTGTGGGTACGGTTAACTTTGGGGACACTTGTTGGTTACACTGGAAACTTGTAAACTTGTGATATTTGGCTTACACTGTGATAATGAGATTTATTTACACAAAATACTTCAGAATCTTCATAATGGTGGAGTGGGTATGTGTAATTTTTTTTTTAATCTCTCTCTCTCTTTCTGTCTCCAGATATATATATGTATATATATATGTATATATGTATATATATATATATATATATATATACACACACACATATCTATATATATATATATATACACACATATATATATATATATATATATATATATATATATATATATATATATATATATATATATGGATAACATTGCTGGATGGCAGAGGCCTCTACATCACTTTGGGAATTTTTAGGGAATCCAGTTCTTAATATATTAAAAATGCATTACTACATGTTTATCAGTTCGATTCTCGGTTGGAGTGCTGGAAGTGCCTTCTGTGTGGAGTCTGCATGTCCTCCCTGTGGTTGGGTGGGCATTTGAAAGACATGCTTAAATAGGCATGCCTTTGTTGAAGGTTGAACATCGAGCTGACACCTCGGCATTCATGAAAATCTACTGCCAATCATTAGCGGACCGAAGTTTCGCTGTGGCGACCCCTAACCGGGAAAAGCCAAAAGACAACAACAACATCAACTATAGTAGAATAATATAACATTAATACTAGAAATGTTTCTCCTTAAGAATCTTTTATTTATTTTGCCAGTATGTTGTATATCAAAGAAATTAAATATTGAGAAATATATCTTTCTAAGTGTAAATCTGTAATGCACACAGAGGTCAGCTTTCACAAACAAGTGAAGGCATCTTATTTGCATGTGTGTATTTGTATACAGGAAAATTGAATTAACTTTGTATTTCATAGAAAGCTTATATTTATGAATACATTTCTTCAAGCTTTAAATGCACATCCTCCACCTGATAGATTTCCTTCTGTATGGGGAATAGATTTTAATAAAGTGGCATATGATATAGTGCACAGATAAAGTAGTAGGTGCTAGTTATAATGATTTGTAGTCACTTTCTTCTCCAGAGAAAATATTTGATAAGATGATTGAATTTATGGGAAATAAACAGCTTTTTGTAAGATCTCAGCAGGGGTTGCAGGATGAGGATGCACACTTTTTAACTCATTATGCACACTTTGTAGAAGGAGTACCACTTATTTAAGAAATCTATATTGGTATATGGTGACCTCTTAGGATAATTTGGTTACCTAAAGTTGAAATTGTCATATTGTAATACCCCAAGTATAGTTGATCATGTTATACATTTTTTGGAAAATGGGAGCGAATGTATTATTCTGAGATGTAAGGGGCGTACAACTTGCCCTTTCATCTAAGATATTGGAAATGTCCATAATAATGACCATACTTTTAGAGTACAAAAGACTAGAGATTGATATTTAGAGGGAGTAGTATATGGATTTAGTTTTCATATAAGAAAATTCATATAGGCCATATTTCACGACAAGTTAAAAAATAATTCAAGAACATATTGGATATATTAATAATGGGGTATCTTCAAGCTCTGTAGTTATGTGCTTTAAAGAATATCTCATGGTCAAACCTTTAGTTTATTAAAGTTCTTTATTATTCATGTAGGTCAATGTCCTATCTTATTTTTTAAGAAAGTTTTTATTGCTTTAACATATATGGAATATATACACAGTGAGGGGGAAACTGAATATCACATAATGTTACAAAATGTTACCAGTTCATTGAATCATTGGGGTAATCTTATAACAATTAAAAATTAAATTGAAATACCAAGTGCCAAAATGTGTTTAAAAAAAAAGTTGAAACGACAGGAGAAGAATGAATCTCAAACAGTGCTCTTCTCCATTAAACTTCTATTTTGCAAGAGGACAAGTCCCTTGTACTTACTAGTGTGGGGGAGAAGTCCCACCACACCCCCAAGCTTGTATATATGATCTCTGATATCACCATACATTGAAGAAAAGAGAATAATCTGGGAATGGCCATCTTATATTTAATACATGTAAGTCTGTTTCTGGCCATTCAGTCTTCTGGTTTCAGGACTTCCTGTAGTGAGTCACAACATTTAAAATGGCTACTTAATCCAACATGTACCTGATTGCTGTGTCTGTGGCCTGACAGCTTGAGAAGACCCTTTAACATAGGACATGTGAGCATCAAGGCAACATATGAAATAGATTTTGAGTGACATGATGTATTTATTTTATATATTTTACATCTGTATAGGGGAACACTTACCTGGCATGTCATTGTCTATTGATATTGGAGTTTGTGACTGTAGAAAACCTGGCTAGCAATTCATGTTAATCTGTAATACTTATGACCAAAAGTGTAAAATGGGAGATAGCTTAATAAATGCCATAAATTAGAGTTTAGTAGGCCAATTGAATTGCTGCTAAAAGGTAAATGATGATTCTGACAGAAATAGTGGTAAGATGCCAGAAAATCCTAAGTCAGTTTGCAAGAGTCATTGGCACACAACCAGTTACAGCTCACTGCTGATGTCTGCATGTAACAGTCTTCTTATGACCTCATCAGCACAGCATGTGTGGACTGTTTGGCTATACTTTGTCTGTGTGACCTTTATACTCTTTGGTTTGGATGTTAGTTGGGATATTTTGCAGACATCTTGATGGTTATAGAAATGATCTGGGTGTAAAGACCCTGTATTTCTAAAGTATATCCAAACAGTCCACTTATACTGTGCTGAGAAGGTCATAAGAAAGCTGAAACATACATGTCCACAGCCAGTGGCATTTAGCTTCATTGGCCTGAGTGTATCCACAAAGACGTAAAAAGAAAAAGTAAAAATTCATGGACATTCCAAAGCCATATAGCTGAAACACTTGGTGTCCTTAAAGGGTCATTTGCATATATTCCATGGGTCTCCATTACAGGAGGTTTAAGGTATCACGCTAGGGTTTATATATATATATATATATATATATATATATATATATATATATATATATGGGCCTACTTCTAATAACCAAAATGACACTTATGCAAAACTTACTTTATTGAGAAGACAACACCAAAGTTTGAATAAACCTTACCAGATATTTTAACAGGAAATGAAGGTACTTGACCAACATGGAGATATTTGCCTTTTCCCAACTGTACTGAGATCCTGGAGTTGGTATATTTACTTAAGCAGAGTGTGGGGGCTGTCACCCTCCCACACCTGGGTGGGTTTACCAGGTCTATATCATATGATCAAAGTTCCGAAACTTCAAATCATTAAAGGCCGAACTGTAATGATCAAAGTCTTGAAACTTCGAACACACATAAAAAAAATAAAATAAAAACAGTAAAAAAAAAAAAATGCTCTATGCAAGAGGGTAAGCCCCCCTGCACCCCCACACCCCTCGCTACTTAAATATACTAACTCCAAGATCGCACTACAGTGCAGTAAAGGGGAATCTTCCCTTTCTGCTCTCTGTGGTGATCTTCGTTATATGCCTCGAGGTTTTACAACTTCAATCATTAAAGTTCGTTCTTTAATAATTTGAAGTTGTAATACCTTGATCATATGATAGGAACCCAGGTTTAACATACTGCAGTGTGTTTTTAGATTGAATGTTGACCAAGTGCCTCCATTCCCTGTTAACAAATCCGATAATGTCAATGTTCAGTTTATTCAAACTTTGTTGTTGTCATCTCGATAAAGTACGTTTTGGGTAAGTGCAATTTTGGTTATTAGAAATAGACCCATATATTTATATACCTATATCTATATATCTATATCTATGTATCTATATATATATATATATATATATATATATATATATATATATATGTATACATATATATATATATATATATATATATATATATATATACACACACACACACACACACACACACACACACACACACACACACACACACACACACACACACACACACACATATACTCATAGGAAAATGACTGAGATTAGAGTTTGATGACTAGAATGAACAATTAAGTCTGTGTAATTAGAGTCCCATAATTTCTAAACTCATTTGACTCAACAGGTAGTCTCTAGCCTGTTGTGTTGTTAAATATTAAATTGTGGAATTCAAATCCCCGATAAGGTGTGTTTTGTTTTTGTTTGTTGACACTGATATGGTAGAAATAAATATGCTGCTTTGTCAGTAGTAATCTGTTATACAAGGTGGACTAGAGTATATATTTACTTATTTATACAAAAAATACAGTATTTGTTCTGTGTAAATCAATTAAATCCAACGTGTAGCTAGGGTGGAGTGAAACGGGCAGTCACCCCATGTGCTAGGTGTTGATATGATCAGCTGATACCAATCTGTCATTACTGCATTACTTTTGAATGCTAGTATGAAAATATTGCTTCTGTAGTTAGGACTGAAACTAAGCACCTGCTTTAACACCTCATGTATGGTATAATGTAACAAACTGCATTTGCCACTGTATATCAAAGCAGAAGTTGTTTTTTTTTTTTTTTTATTCCTTAACTCAGAGTTGAGGGGCTCCCGCTCTATAATTGATGCTTTATGCTAGATGAGCCAGCTTTGACCCTGACATAGATGAGGATGATGGATGGTCTCATTGTAACCCAACTATGTAAGTCAAGTAAAGCTGAAATGCTCATTCTTTTTAGTATATCTCAGTATTTATTTACATTATACAAGCAGCAAATCCCTTTTGCTTGTATTTAATTAAGTGTAGGAGAGTAGGTCACATATGAGTCAGCATTCCATCAGTATCCATTGCAAAATGAATACTCACTGTATATATATATATATATATATATATATATATATCTGTATATCTATCTATATATATATATATATATATATATATACATATATATATATATTGATATATATATATATATATATATATATATATATATATATAGATAGATAGATAGCTATCTGTTTATACAGATAGATAAATAGAAACCTGAAACAACAGGGAAAGCTGATACTTCATGACCTATAAAGTCGGAGTCTGATGTTCCTTAAAATCATCTTCCTACAAGGATATTTTATATATATATATATATATATATATATATATATATATATATATATATATATATATATATAAACTATATATAATATATATATATATATATATATATATACATATACACATATACATACATACATACATACGTGTGTGTGTGTGTGTGTGTGTGTGTGTGTGTGTGTGTGTGTGTGTGTGTGTGTGTGTGTGTGTGTGTGTGTGCGTGCAGATATTTGTTAGATGACAAGAAAACCATAATTTATTCTTATATTATAACAGTACTTCATAGTAAAGTTGAGATATCCTGCATTATCTGCCACAAGAACTTTGCATACCTGGTAATGACATCAGTATGGTTATGCTGAGACCTCATTAATTCAATATAAGTGTACATAATTCTGAAAGGCTGCAAATACACTTTGGGTCATTTAGCAAAGTTTATTTCATCCACATATAGTTGAACTATTAAATATCTGCATGTGTTGTTAATGGATGTATTCATCTGTAGGACTGGTGAAGCGGTTATATGCATAGCCCTAGCATATCTATATCTATATATATATCCATATCTATATCTATATCTATATCTATATAAATATCTATATCTCTTATCTCTGTCTATATCTATATCTGTATGTATATAGTGCATGGAGTGCTGTGATTATGCTATGATATCCTGAAAAATGACAAATCAGTTAAGCACTATTATAGTGTGAAACAATCTTAACAGTCATGAATCTGGTGGTACTGACCAGCAAATGACAAAAACATTTTCTGTCTCCCTGCTGTCTGTGCCAGTAATGTGTCCCTGACGTCTTCTTATAAACTCAGAAAGTTACTAGAATAACAGGATTTGTGTTCAAGTGCATTTTCTGAAGGATATATGAAATCTGAAACTGAAACATTTGCCATTATTTATTAACTTCAGTCCTCATTGATTTGCCAGAAAACCACATTCGTTTGTGAGGAGCAGTTTGTATGGGACAAAAATCTAGACATTCTGTGAAAATCTGGACAGTTGAGAGGGATGGAAGGTGAGTATAAACATAAGAGATTGTATTTTATTGTCTTTCTGATAGTGCTTGCAAAGCACTTTATAGATGTGAAAGCCAGCAAAACACTTAGTGTTTCTTTTTTTTCTGTAAACAGTAGTACATGGAGTAGATGGAGCTCCAAGCAATACAAAGAGTTATGATTGTCTCTCAAATCATAACCCTTAATTGTGTGTTCCGGACGTGGATGCCAAAACTCACCTCTTGAGCTTTGCTCTCGAGATGAATTTCTTGTCATCTGTGTCTCAAACACATAACAAGTAGATTATGATTAGTGACCAGATCATAATCTTCTATATCGATATTTATCTAAACTATAGGCTTGTAAATGTCCTGGTGTACATACAAAAATTTGATGTGGGAGAAGGTGCCTGTGTGTCAACACAATATACAGGTAACATTTGCTGTGCGGTACACAATGGCTGAAGGTTCTAGCGCAATCAGAGGTGTCATTGGTTACCTATTATTTTCAGAAATGTGCTGTGCTACCCATGTTCCCAAGGCACTTCTGCATGTATAAACATAGTGCTGATTTCAAAGTGACAACTTTAGGCATAGTGACCAAATTATCCTGTATCAATAGATACGCATAGGGTTATCTCTGTACCTATCTTGCTATAATATGTCATCACATAATAGTAGTGACTAGCATGCTGAGTATGTACCACATGAATCAGAAATCAAACCACTGAGGATGCTATGTACTGAAAGTTTTCATCTCCCATACCCTGCACCTTTACCTCCCTTTTGAATGGCTTTTACATTAGCCAATTGTTTCCAAGCACATTTGACCACAGATGTTGTTACATAATCACCAGAGACATACACAGCTTTTTATCATAAAATACTACTAAATGAACATGACAGTGATGCAGTCAAATGCCATTTGATGTGCAGTGTCCTTAATGATAAGTGGGACTTGATTTTTTCACACATTTACATTGTAAATGTGTTTTTCCCTTTAGATTTGTACATTAGAAAGTATATACCACACATTGAAGCCCCTAACAGTTTGAAACATACTTTGTGCATGGTAGCTAATCTTCTCTAAATGATCAGTTATCTCCTAAGTCATGAAATTATGGAAGGCCACTCACTGACATTAAGGCTTCCTTTGGCAGCAGGTGTACCTCCCTCACAACAGTGGGAATAAGCAGTTTTAATAGCTGAAGTCTGCTGCTGTATCATTGATTGATGTGTTCTTAGCATTATTGCTATCTGCAACTCCAATATTTCCAGTGTGTTTTGCTTTTTATTTTATTTGCATATGATACATTTGCATATATTTTCTCCCGTGTATTTGTGATCCCTATATTGTAAAAACAGCAATGGTCTTTGAAGCAGTACCAGACTGTGGCTTGCTGATTTCAGTGCAAGTGCATGCTTTGCATTGCACAGTGTGTCTTGGCATCTCATCCTGGACTCATCAAGCATAGAACTGCATTTGATAAACTTAAGAATCCAGACTACAGGGAACAGTGTGGTAGTGATGATGGATAAAGTATTCTTAAGTTTTCTGTTATGAAGTCTATTGTCCAGCCAAGGTAATGATATCAAGTAGATGTTACTAAAACAAAACGGGATTTATGTGCACATAGCAGCTAGGAAAATTACATACCGAAGAAACAATCTTCTCTCACCAAATTCATCCATAATGTGGTCATCTATTCAAAAAGAAAAATGTCCTATTAACTGCAGTTAAACAATGGCTGACCTCTGCCTGTTAAATGTACATTCCCCAGGATTCAGCAAGCTCTGCACGACGTGCAGGAATAGTGCAAGAGCTGCTGCATGCAATATGGCCGACGAGTGATCCAGGAACGAGCTCCCAGGATGTGCACAAAGGTTCCTACACTATTCCTGCATGGACACAGCTCCTGTATGCTAATTACCCCATTTGCTGGTGAAAACCATTGCGAATGAGGTGAATTAGCAATCCAGGAAGTAGGCAGGCATCTGTGCAGGAATAGTGTAACCTACAGAAATGTATTCGGTTACTAACTGAATACATTTTTCAAATTAAAAAACGATGGCATGACAGCTCCAAAGAAAGCATGTATTCAATGTAGTAGGCATGCCAATTGCCAAATATATGGCCATTGGCATGGGAAATAATTGCAAAATTATAAAAAATTAATTTTATTTTTTTTGGCTGATTTCGGCTGTTTATGCATAGGGCAGTGGTGTGCAAACGGGATCAGCCCGAAAATTAGGAAAAAAATTGGAAATAAGCTTTTAAATCCAAATCAGCATTCTGCCATAATAGTCAATGGCATACATAAGACAACAATACCATGGAATAGTGGTTGCTAAGGGGGAAGGCTGAGTGTCAGTTTTGTGACCAGGCATTAGCAGTCAGTTTTATGCAAATGAGGGGATTGATACTAAATCATAGATTTCTCCTCAGTGTTAGCTTGCACCCAACCATGTAGGTACAGCAACTCCATGGTATAAGCATAAGAGGTAGATGACCTCATAAGGAGGAGTGTCATGCATGATGTAATCTTACTGGAGCTCTGTGACCCGTGTTTGCCCTTAGCTAAGCACAGCTAAGGAAGAGGGTGTGCCTGAGGCTGCCTAGCAGTGTTTACATTGCCTAAATGGGTGTGCATGCTATGCACCAGGTTTTAAGCAAAAAAAAAAAAAAAACAGGAAATAGCAGCTCTGTTCACATCTGAACACTGGGTATGTGCGACGAGCCTCGGGACTTAAACGGGAAGGCAATGAGAAGGAAAAACAGCAGTAGGAAGGCAATCAAGGAGAACTAGCATAGCTGGCAGGTGAAATGTATCAGAATCAGCCCATTACATAGACAGCAGCCCAGCCCAGCATACTACTATAAACTATACAAACACCTTTCACTCTCGTCTTCCCACAAACTCTACACCCCGGGTGTACACAGATGGGGAAATTTTACCTGACAAAACTAACAAAAAAAGTTTGGGGCTTCTGTCACTCTCATACATTGTATGTGGAACAGGATGAGGGTGGTGAGGATGAGAATGCTGACAACCAACCCACAGTGAGGAGAAGAAGAGTGTACAGACCCAGGGTAACCTACCAGGGGCTACATGAGCTAGAGATAGTGAAGTTCTATATGGTGGACAGGGACATCCTACAGAAAATTGTTGAGCTGTGCTGGCCACGCCTCACACACAGACCCAACAGAGAGGAACCCATCACAGTGGATACCAAGGTATGTGTAGGGTTAAGAATACTAGCCACAGGTACCTTCCAAAGGCCAACTGGGGATATCATGGTATCTCACGGACATCAGCATCCAGGGTACTACACCATTTCCTGGATGTCATGTCAGCACATGCCAGTGAGCACATATATTTCCTCAACACCTGTGAGGCGTTGACCAGCAATATGCGTCTCTTCCACCAAATAGCAGAACACCCTGAGGTAGTGGGTGCTATAGACTGCATGCACATACACTTCAAAGCATCAGCCAGTGTGTGGTGTAGGGTCTACATAAACCACAAGGGCTTCCCCTCCACCAACTGTCAGGTATTGTGCGATGCCCAGGGCATTATCATGAATGTGTGTGCTGGCAGCCCTGGAAGGTATCATGACTCCCACATCTGGCATGTGACACAGCTGTACCAGAGATTTGCCAGTGGGGACATCCCATATAGCCACCTAGTGGGGGATGCTGGTTATGCACTGGAGCCGTGGCTGAATACACCCATCAGAAATGCACATACACCTGAGCAAGAACTCCATAATGAAGCACACGCACAAACCAGAATCATAATAGAGCATGTGTTTGGGATGCTCAAGTCACAGTTCTGGTGCCTGGACATATCCGGAGGAGCCTTGCAATACTCTCCAGCTACATGTACACAAATTTTCATTGTATGTGCCATGCTACACAATATGATCCTGTGGAAACAGCTGCAGCAAGAACAGTACGGGGCAGGGCCACACAGCCCCACGCCATTGCCAAGGCCAGCACAGGCACAGAGTGACTTGGAGGAGGAACAACCTGAGCCTGCCCATGTAAGCAGAAGGAGGAGTGCCCAGTATGCCCAAGCTTTGGCAAAGAAGCATCGCACAGCACATACACTGACACGGTAGGGACCCAGGGAATGACACCTCTGTCTGACTCACACTTACAGTAAAAGTCATGCCAAACATGACACTACGTGTGCTTTACCATGTATAGGGAGTGTACTATGTGCATCCTACATAGTCAGCCCTCCAGCACCATCCTCAATACTGACACAGCCACAAGGTAAGTCACTCTTCCTATCAACTGCTGAATGGAGTAGTATGTTCTGCTAGTTGTATCTATAGTATGGATGTGAGCAAGCAAGGGAATCGGGTGGGTGAATGGGATGGCAGCAGATAGTGGACACCTATATGGGCAGCATGAAATCCATAATAAATACTGGTGTCACCAAAGTAGGCAACACTAGAGAAGGTGACATATCCCACTGCAGTACATGTGGTGGCCCAAATGTGTGTTCATAGGACACACACATGCATGTCAGTGAGGCTCACATATCCAACAACAGCCTCAGTCAGTAGGACAGGTGTAGATGACACTAAAGAAAGGCTGTGCTAAGGCCTCCAATTGATGGCAATGAAGAACATCCCCCCTCCAGACCTACACAAAATTTAACTGTAAACTACACACACCTTTGGAATTGTATATACAGGTTAGCAGCACATTAGTTTCTGTGTAGTATGGAATACTGATGTAGTCTGGCCAATCACTGGGAGACCACAAAAGGCACAGTTATGAAGAAATGAGGGACTGCCTATGTCACTGCACAAGGCATCATAAGGGGAATGTCCCATGTATATCTGTGAGTCAGCTGCAAGAAGCTTCCATATCACACATGCACTCAGCTCACCCCACCATCAGCCACAGGTTTATCACAGGTCATATCCCAGCTGCTGGGAATGAGTACAGTATGACCCCTACATCTGTATGGGAATACCCACAGAATGTAGCATGCTGAAGAAGTGTCCCATGCAGGTGTGTCCCTAGCTGTAAGCAGCACCCTGACAGCATCCTGAACAATGGATCAATATGGACAGGAACTGTTGCCATTAACACCTCTCACACTTACCCTGTCACCCCAGGGGAATCCAGTGGTTTGCAAACTGGAAAGGTAGGAGTGAAAGAATGCACTGGCCTTCTACAGATGGTCTGCATCACTACCAAATACCCTATATTAATCTGTCAAAGACCTGTGCCTCACCTGTACTGCCAATGTATGTTATCTCATGGGGTCCCAACTAACAACATAACACAGTCCACAGAACACAAATGCAAGCCATGTTGACAAATCCCAGTAGCATGCCCACCATGTCCTACTGCATGAACTGTGGACCAACCCCTAAATACCACTGGGATGAAGGGACAACTATAGGTATACTTATCAGATATCACTTGCATAATGTTAGGAAGAGGATAGAATGACAGGGGGGGTGTAAAAGCATGGACATCGTGGAGTGTTTGAAGTCTGAAACTCTGATGTGTGCCAATACCACCCCTGCCTGTAAAACCAGTAATGGGTGGCTACAAACCTGCTTGTTAACCACAATGTGAATGGGAACTGACCAGACATATGAGCCCTGCCTCTGGGTAACCTGGGTGAATCTGTACAGATGAGAGGTATGGCCACAGCAGGATATGGCCATTTTGTTACGTCAACAGAAGTACAAGCAGGGGATCCTCAGCCAGCACAGTACTAAGGTGCTGGACCATTTACACAGACCCATCAGCAAGTGTCTGCAGCTACCCCTCCAAAATGGCATGGGTGTGAAGAATATGTAGGCTGTAGACCACAATACTGTACACAGCTTAATTCATCTTGTATTTCACAGGAAATAACTGTGAGAAAATAAGTATATCTGTCAGTAGTTGATGAGATAATACATCACAGTGTAAAACAGTACATATGTCTGAATATCTCTCCTAACACCAGCCATGTAACACAAGCAGCACAGACACAATAGTTACAGTATCCCAATATATTTCGCCCATTCTGACTCCATATTGTCAACCTATCTACAGATATCCTGCAGAAACAGGTCATTAGCTATAGGTATAGAACACAAATTCCTGGATTGGAGTACAACCTACCTGGAATGGATTCATGCACTCAGTACAGAAGGTCATACTGGGCATGCTCCTACACTTAGAGAAATGAAGCCCATGTCTGACAACAACAGTGGACTATACATATCTGTCAGTCGCAGATGTTTGTGCACACACACCACATTGGACAGCATTCATGCTTTGCACACACATTGGATAGGAATACTCACACATGTCCAAGGCCAACACACTATAATAGGTCAAACATACACACACACAGATGTGGGGAAGGGAGAGACACATAGTGACAGAGAGATTTCCATCATGAGGCTGTCCCACCCACCACACATCCCATTGGTCAATATCACATGATGTGCCGATGTCAATCACTGTAGACATTTCCTTTTGGTAGCCCTCAGCCCTATAGTGTCTGTGGTATTTGTGATAACAGTAACATGATAGTACAAATCAGTATTCATCTAACATTTGTATACCCAGTCCTGTCAAATGTAAAGTTGTGTGTGACTGAGTGTTGTGTGAGTGTTTCCAGAGGAATGGTTTATGGCCCATTCACACACACTGCACTTCCCATTGTCCATGTTACCACTCATGCTGATGTCAGTCACCTTGAAATAACCCTCTGGCCAAATCTCAGCCCCATAAGCTCCCTGGTGCTTGCAATAACTGTGTAATGCTATAGTGTAGCATACTAGTTAGGTAGGAGTTCTAACCCAGACATGGCAACTGTGAACTGTGTGTGTGTGTGTGTGTGTGTGTGTGTGTGTGTGTGTGTGTGTGTGTGTGTGTGTGTGTGTGTGTGTGTGTGTGTGTGTGTGTGTGTGTGTGTGTGTGTGTGTGTGTGTGTGTGTGTGTGTGTGTGGAGTTTAATGATTTTGAAGCCATTTACACTCACTACACCTCCCATTGCCCTACTTTAGCATGCCTGCTGATGTTATTCACTTTGAAATAACCCTTTAGCTATGTTTCAGCCATATAAGTTCTGTGGTGCTTGCGATAACTGCATAATACTGTAGTGTAGCAAACTAGTTAGGTAGGAGTTCTAATCCTGATCCTGCCAACTGTGATAATGTGTATGTTTCCCTGAGAGAGTGTGTGTGTGTGTGTGTGTGTGTGTGTGTGTGTGTGTGTGTGTGTCTTCACTGACATCTGCTTTTGTGGACATTCACACTTACTACACTTCCCTTAACCTTCTTTTAGCACTGTTGCTGATGTCACACACCTTCAAAGATACCTTTGGACAGTTCTTCTTCATGTAAGCCCCATGGGGCATACAATAACTGTGTAACACTGTAAAAGCAATACATAGTCAGGTAAGGGTTTGAAACTCAGTACTGATAAGTGTGTGTTTGTGTGTGTATCATTAGTATCCTGTGAGGGTGTTGGGATGATTGTGTAATGACAGGATCCATTGCAGTGTGGGTTTTGCTACATCATTATTTTGAGGACCTATATGTCCCATTGTCCAAATTGCAAGGCCAACAGTTTTCAAACACTGTAGAGGTTGTTGTAGACAATCCTCAGCCATAAATGTGTACACCCATGTGGAATTACTATGTGACAGTATAGATTAGTAAACAATATAGGCAACCATTATAAACTCAGATACCACTCTCCACCCACGGATTATACACAGACACACTTGGCTCTTACTCCCTTCCTTTCTTACTTTGTCTCTGTCTCTGTCTCTCTCTCTCTCTCTCTGGTGGATGTGGAAAAGTACATCTGTTTTGCATAGGTCCCAGTTTGAGTTATGTAAGTAATGCTCATGATCAGCTGATGACCTGTGCACGAATTGCAGTCCCCCACTTGCTAATTTCATGTGGAACAGCTGTGGTATCATTCCTATAGCCATTTGCATGGAAACACACTCCTATAACTAAGCACTTCATGTGAGTGTTGGCCCTTTTCCTTCACTGTGAGCAGGACTTAATGTGGGTGTTTGACAAACAGCATCACAGAGGGTAGTTGGAAATACCTCTTACAACATACACTGTGGAGACAGGCCAACAAACAGGAGGGGGATGTTCCAGACATGGGAACAGAATGTAAGAAGTATTGCTGTTATACATTTGAAGTAATGTTGGTTTAACAAGGTTTGGGTGGACATGACTGTTCTACATGAATTAAAGTCTGGCATGACAGTGTTATGAGGCTGAGGAAACATCTGTAGGGAAATCTGCAGACGGGCCAGAGTTTGGAGTCTTACATGTGGTGTGTTACTCATACATTTCCTATCTTTACAAATGCAGTAGCATACTCTGATGATTGCAGTCAATACATGATGACATCCATGTGAGTTACTGACTCCATATCCATCAGAAGAAATATTTCACAACACACTCTGTTACATCAGGAATTTTCTCAGTTTATCACAGCAATATGTCAATTTTGACCCTGTGCTTGTGCCTCCGTCCCCCAAGTCTGTCACTGTTTGTCCATATGTCATGCAGTAAAAGTGCATATGTATAATATATCATTATTTACTGATATCATACCTGATAACAAGCCAGTGAGATATCAGACTGCTAGACATGTTATGTATAGTAGGCATTATATTTGAGGGCAAAACCTGGACATTCTGTTGTAGTCTGTACAGTAGTGAGGTCTGTGTACTTTTGGTGATTGTTGACAGTGTGTACTGTAAATATGTTATTTGGCCTGTGTACAGACTGTGGTAGATGTCATTGTTCTTGGCCCTGCTCTATCTGACGGTACATGCTGCTCCAGTTTATGGTACTCTATCAGCGTACATGTTTGTAGGGCCAGACTGACACATGTCCCATACCACAGTCAAGCATCAGACTACACTGTGTATTGGCCCAGTATATGTAGGATTAGTGTGTGAGTGCCATATATGAGGATGGTTTTGTTCACACAGTCCATATACTGTACTATTAATTAGGCTTACCATAATGTGACTGTGACTGTGTTCACAGTGGTTGTGGGTATGCACTTTCACACTGGTATCTCTTACTCCGTGCTTACATGCCTGTAGTGCCTATTATATTTGCAAGTACATGTGTATTCCCCCATAGGAAACTTGGGTCAGTATTGTGGCAGTCTGCCTGTAGTTTGCACAGTGCTTTGTGACATGCCTAGCAGCTCAGTGTATTTACCTAGTGCGATGTTATGTCCAGATATTTGTCAGATGTACTGTTGCCTGGCCACCATAAGTGTGGTGTATTTCTGAAAAAGCAGTGGGATGCTGTGAAGATGTATGTCACTAACTAGTGGGAAGTATGTGGGCTTGGGACCTCTGTTCCTCAGGTTAATATGTGTTAGGACAGACAGGAGTGTATGAATGCATCAACTGTGTGAGCTTATCTATTCCAGTATTTTTGTGATATCCACATTTACATGGCTGTAAACATCCACTTTGTCAGGCTTGGTCCACACATCTGTCACTAAGGATTTCTGTGTATACCTTTGGACTGACCAGATTGTGTCAAACTATGCACGATAATATCTCTGCTGTATTCCACAGGATCATTCCTGTGATTTGTGTGGTACTTCACTATGATGATCTTATGACGTCTATCAGTAACTGATGGTGTACATGTCAGTATCAGAAGTGACTTCCCACACATGTCTGTTGACACAACCCCTGCTACTGTAGCAACATTCTGCATTGATACCTGCAATACTTACATTACATCCACTTGCACTAAAAGGTTGTGACTATTGGTGCTGAGGTATGACTCCACTACATGTTAGGGGCACATGATTTATATATATATATATATATATATATATATATATATATATATATATATATATATATGTGTGTATATATATATATATATATATATATATATATATATATATATATGTGTATATATATATATATATATATATATATATATATATATATATATATATATATATATATATACATATATGTATGGGTCTCCTATGAAATCCCGAAAGCACAGAATTCTGACACCTAAAATACCGAGCCGAAAAGCTGGAAACCCCACATTACCGAAATACCAGAAGCGCGCAATTCAAAATCCAGATGTTAAGGGATTTTGAGTTAGCGCTTCTGCTGTTGCGGTTCAGGTAAGTATGTGTGTGTAAGTGTGTTTGTGCGGGGCTTTAGTGTGTGTAAGTGTGTGTTGTGACTGTGGTGTGTGTGTGTGTGTGTGTGTGTGTGTGTGTGTGTGTGTGTGTGTGTGTGTGAGGGACTGTAATGTGTGGGTGCGAGTTTGCCTTGTGTATATGTTTGTGCGATCTCGGAGTTAGAATAATAAAGTAGGGGAGTGTAGGGTGGTTTGTTTGGTTATGGGGGAAGGTATATGTATGTTTGTGTGTGTGCTGCATGTATGTATTAGTTTCGCGATTTTGAAATTTGCACTTTCAACGTTTCGGTAATTAGGGGTTTCGGGCTTCTCATCTCGGTATTTTGGGCATCGGGATTCTGTGCATTCAGGATTTTGTAGGGGACCCATACATACATATATATATATATATATATATATATATATATATATATATACACACACACACACACACACACACACACATATATATATATATCTGTATGAATATGAATATATATATATATATATATATATATATATATATATATATATATATATATATATATATAAATATATGTGTGTATGTATATGTATTCATATATCTACATATGTGTGTGTGTATATATATATATATATATATATATATATATATATATATATATATATATCCATATCCTTGTTATGTGTAAACATGAGTGTTGTATATATCTTCCCAGATGTATCCCACCATATTTATCTATGCGTATATTTAGATATAACAACATATTGATTCAACACTATTTTTATTAACATGTACTAAACAATTGCAGAAGTCAAAGCAGTTGTTCACTGCTATTCAGTATGTGTACTGACAGATATATTTGAAAAAAAAAAGCAAACATGTTCACAGTTGTGGTAGCTTAGTGGTTAACAGCTGTGACTATGATGTACAGAGTCCTGTGTTCAAGACCTGCAATGGATGTTTATTTTGCTGCTAGGCAGAACAATGATTGTTGGATACAGAGTGGTTAAGGCAGTTTTGAGCAGCTTTAAGTGGGTTTGCGCAGGTTTGCAAGATGTTAAGTGCTGCAAATGTACAGTTAAACAAATAAGCACTTACACCATGTAGGCTTCGATTACCAGTGCTCAAATATGCTTAGCATTTATATTTAAGCAATGCTTACACCTGCTAAGCATAGCTCAGCCCTGGTAACTAGTGATCACATTCCAGTCTGATGAAATAGGGTAATGACATCTTTAATAAGTGTATTTAATTCCATGTACATAACATTTTTCTATGTGCTGTCATTACAGTAGCAACGGGTGTGAGTATAGTGTATAGGACACCTGAGTATATATGACTAGTACAACAATCTTTTCTCTTTGTATGTGTTTTATACATGAGTATTATCCCAAGTTGTATGCAGTCACACTTGCATGTATTGAATCATTTCGTTACTACTGTTAACAGTGCTTTCCCAAGTAAGAGTATATTGCAGATTGTAGTACTGGAACCATACACCCCTGCATGCAAAGCTGGACTCTGATTACTGACTATCATGTTCTTGGTGTGTGAGCTGTGTGTTATTAAGTATTTGCTACTGGATATTGATCTGATATGTGGATATTAACTGTAGACTACTATGTGTATAGGCCATGTCATTGAGGGCTGCTGTCATGTAGTAATGGCATACCTATCCGTGCAGATGCCTATCATCAAAACATTCATCCTAATGCATAACCTGTTGGCTAGCTGATTTCTATATGTGCTCTATACAGATGTGCAGAGGTCAGGTATTCATCTTGGCTGCATATAGACAATCCATGCTTGACTGACACTGACATGTCCGCCTAGCTGTATTATGAATGCCACAGCTAGGAAACCCACCCTGTATGCACCACATGTCATGGATACCTCAACTAGACTACCACAGTCAACATAACATGCTTGAGTACAGGTCTCCAACACAGACACTGGCCATGTTATGTAATATATGTTGCATACATGTCAGTTGGAGCACCTCACTGGCCCTCTGCAAGAGAAAACCAGATGATTGGATGTTGCATTTAACTGTCACCCTGGGGATCACTCAAGTGGCATTAGTTGATAGATGACCTGCTGACATCCCCTACTCGTCTCATCTATCCATGGACATTATCCTGGTACACACCTAGGAACACCTGCGCCTATGGACCCCAGTACTAACAAATGTGTCAGTGTGCATTACTGAGAATAACAGTGTCTGTGTGTTTGTACACTTGTAGTTGATAATACCCTGAGGGCCTTCTCACCCACTACACACCCCATTGTCATTGTTAGAAATGGCTGCTGCTGTAATGGACATTAAATATACCTTGTTACACTCTTCGCCCTATGGGCTACCTGGTGCTTGCAATACCTGCATAACACTGTTGTACAAATGGGTAGATAGGCATGTTTTGCCCTCTGAGTCCTGGCAAGTGTGTGCAAGTGTGCAAGTGTGTATATTTTTAGGATACAGCATTCTGAGGCCACATTGCCCAAATACAATTCACCTTGCCAACACATTATAAGGGATAGTAATGTTACTGACATTAGGAGAGCCATGACAAACCCTCACCCTACTATACCTGTGGCATGTGCAATAAATGCATATCCCTGTAATAGTACTGATTAGATAGGCAAGGGGTTGTATTACAGTCATGGTCAATCTGTGATTGTGTGCATGTCAGAGCATTATCATGGGTTTCAGTGGGTAAAATCTTCAATGTGGTGTGTTGGTGCTGGGTATACTGTCTTTACACCATGGTACTCTCAGTACATGTCCTAAGGTCCACTGTATGAGAACCACTGTCATCATCAACCATACAGGTAATTGATTACACTATCCAGCCCAATGATGCATGTGCTGAGTGCAAATTATTTGTAACAAAATGGACTCTCTGACAAGGTAGTTAACACTGATAAACCCAAGTCTCTCAGATGTGTCTGTTACTGTTATGCGTTTATCAATGTGTATATGACAGTATGTCATACTATGTATTGTTCATTAACACCCAGTACATCCCCCATTGCCATACTGTACAAGGCCTGGTGATGTTCTTCACTTAACAAGAAACTTGGGACATACCTCATCCTAAAAGCTGTGTGGTGTGTGCAATTAAAGCCAAACACATTTGTAGCAATAAGTACCTAGGTAGGGGTTCTACTCTCAGTGCTGCCATGTAAGTGTGTGTGTGTGTGTGTGTGTGTGTGTGTGTGTGTGTGTGTGTGTGTGTGTGTGTGTGTGTGTATGTGAAGGGATCTACTTCAGTTTGCAGGAAATACATGTCTCAGGAGGTCATCTGTCTGAGAACTGACTGACAAATGGTAACATTTCAAAAGAATCATCTTGTGAAAATTCATTCCATCAAAACTAGTAGTAGATGTGTAAATGTCCTATTCCCCACTGTACAGCTGTATAGCAATACAGGAGTTGGTATATATAGTTGGGTGTGGATGTTGTGGGCACAGCCACCCTCATTGGGGTTATTGTTATGTGTATTCCCATTCTTAGTCTGCTGTAATACTGTACATTTTATGTTAGCAGGTTAAGTAGTTGTCAATCACACTATGTGTGGTTGTACGCCAATCCACACCCTCCACAGTGGAAGGTTGGGCCACCCCCACCAGCACACCTATGTTTACTAACTACAGGATTGCACTACATTGGGGAAGTGGACATATATCTTGCCTCCACCATTGTCAATGACATTAAACTGGCAGACTGATTATTTACTGATGTGATGTTTTGCCTATTTTGTCTTGGTGGAATCACATAGGCTTAAATGAGTTCACTGCAAAATTAAGTGCATCTATGTGTACAGTATGTTCTGTATATTGCGTCAACACCAAAGCTTCTGTGTGTGTGTGTGTGTGTGTGTGTGTGTGTGTGTGTGTGTGTGTGTGTTTGTGTGTGTGTGTTATTCACAGTACACCCAGTACACTAACCATTGTCCACTACAGTAGGGCTGCTGACATCAACCACCATGCACTTACCTGTATACACCACTCAGACTTATCAGCCATGGGGCACATGCAGTAACTGTTATGCAGAGCTGTTACTTGTGTTCAGCTGTACCCAGGATATGCCACAGTCAATGTGTCACCACAGTGCCATATCCCTTGTAGGAAACAGCAGTGGACCAACATCCTGCTGACACATAGACACCTACAACACAACCTGAATACATTATGGAAACCACAAACAGTCAGTGTTAATAACAGCTATAATGCATCATGGCTGGACAGCTACACATCCTGACATGTAAGCAATAAACTTTCCAGCTGAAAACATGTTACATAGCATTATATTGCTAAACCTTAATACATTCACCCTGTGCATCAGGACCATTTAGCATGTCCCTGCATCAATGGTATGGATGACAGGGATGTGGCACAGGTATCATCAAATGCACAGGGTGTGTTGTGGGTTTGCCAGAGATCATGGCTGAGCCATTTGGTTGACATAACATGTGTGTTAGGTGGTTTTGTTATCAGTTGGGCTGTGCAGGTGTATTGTGTGTAGACATGAAGTTGCCCTAGCTGTGTTGGTTATGTGTATGTGTATGTATGCACACAGTTCTGCCATGTGGTTGCCTTATACAGGGGTTTGTTGGACAGCTGCAGACCATACATGGCAGAGTGTACAGTTCACCATGTCTGGCCACAGACATGAGAACTGTGCCTGCCAGGGGTTCCACTAGTACTACCAGGTACAAGCCCAGATATGGTACTCTCCCTTGATGATGAAAAATGTACACTGGATTTGGGTCCCTGTTGGGACTGGCCAGGACCACATGCATATGGCCTGATGTGTTATGATGTGGACAGCACCCCCCCCCTGCAGTGTTGGTATAGGTACTCCCATTACAGGAGTGTCTGTGACTTGTTGCATGTCCATGTAGACCTCCACCTGTTGGTGTTGCTGACCTACGTCCATGTGGCTGTTGAACTACTCCCACCATATGCTCTAACACAGACATTGCACAGTCAAGGATTCCTACCATCTCACCCAACCAGGACCTCTACAAAATAACGGTAGGCACCTGCAAGATCACAGATGTTGTTAACTACAGCAGAATGACTAGCCCTCTGGAACCTCAGACTCTGTCTGGCATAATGTTGCATACATGCCTGTGTCTCCATGATGACCCAAAACATGTGTCTGGTGACACCTGCTATGCACTTCTGCCAGGGGCATGATGGCCAGCAGCCATCCTATGAGCACCCCTGTACATTTGCCTGTGTGGTACCTCACCAGTCATATGGCTATGGCTGCTGTGTACAGGCACACTTGCCATAGTCACCATAATGTCCTGTCCCATGCCACCACCTGCCAACTGTCCCTCATCTATGGCCACTGGTGATGGGGTATGTATAGGCATTGTGACTGTGTGCGGGGATGGGGTGGATAAAAGTGGGATGTCATCAGATGGCACAGCTTCAACCCCTGACAACCCTTCCTGTGCCTCACCATACCTATTACCATTGTTAGAGTCTGTATGGACACTAACATCAGTCTGCCTGCAGGAGGGACCCTGACACACCTTGCCACCTGTAAGGGGAAAACAAAAAATGTAATTTAAGACCTATACATCATTGCTTACCTTTACACACACTCACACACACAAATACACACACACACACACACACACACACACACACACACACACACACACACACACACATGCACACACACACACACACACACACACACACACACACACACACACACACACACACACACACACACACACACACACACACACACACACACACACACACACACACACACACACACACACACACACACACACACACGCACACACACACACACACACACGCACATACTCTCTTTCAGGTGAGGTGGTACAAAGTTATTAAACAGACCTCTCATTACCCAACAGTCAACATGAATTACATATGGCACTCAACAGCATGCACTGCAGCTATACCCAATCCTTGGTGCCAACATTATGCATCTCTGTGATGCATGAGTTGTGTTAGTAGGTGATGCCCCTTCCCCTGGAACACACTGCACCCATGTACACAGTATTGCTGTGCACCTGTTCAGCACCCTGGCATGTATTGTGCACCATAGTTCACAAGTTTACACACCATTGCTGAATGTGTATATGTGTGACATTTATGTTTGCTCTGTTGCTCACCGTTCCTATGTGTTTGTCTGACACATACCTGGGATGATATGAGAACAGATGTCAATAGTGAATGCCTGACCTCTGATTTGCAGATCCCATCATCAGCAGTGCATGTTTGAGCAATAAAATCCAATTACACTGACAACCTTCCAAGCTTACTGTGGCTATGAGGAGTCTACACACCCTTATTGACATGCCAGCCTCTTCCATAATATGCAATGGGGCCACACAATGCTGCATATGTTAACATTACACATACCTGATATGTGACATATGACCTGTGCAATCAAATGCAATATCAAACAAATGTGTTAGTTGTGCAGATGCTGATTGAGATGCATACAATATGTGGGTTGCATAAATGTGCGCACCCTTACAATGGTTTGTTGCAGCACCTGTTAAGTGAACTACTGCAGTCACAATTCCTGGAAGGGGTATACTAGCATGGCCCATCTTCACCTGCCATTATTTGGTCACTCTGCCCTACAAATGTCACCTAACTGCCGGATTGCAAGTTCAGCTCATGTGCACAGCCCTTGGAGGTCACACAGTGCCTTCTCTATTCCTGTGGAGTCAGGGCTATGTCTGGCACAATTCATGACCTTGACTGTGTTCACATACAGCCATTTTTAGTGAGCTTTGGATGCACGCCTCTGTTCACTGTTGTGTTTCAGGATTACATCCCTCCCCATCAACAGCCTTATTGCAGATGCTTGACAACTATGGGCCACACGAGTGTCATTTTGCAGTGTTCCAAATTCAGAACACCATATCTACCAGCCTAGTTCCTGCTAATGAACAGCAAATCTAAAGGTGTACACTGGAGCCAGCAAGGTACAGATGAGGATGGTGGGCCTGAGTTGGAGTGAGGTGTTGCTTGTGCACCACATGTACCTTTATTAATACTGTCTGTAGGTTTCAGCTTTGGTCTCAGTACACATTTACACATTGCAACACATGCCTTTGGGAGACTTGATGCTATGCATATGCTACCTGTAGAGAGCCTTGGATGATGTTTCCTGTGGAACAACTCTTCCATCTGATTACCCTAACACATAGGCCACACTTATGCAGAGTCCAGGTGATTGTCAACACAGGTACTACATAGGCAGTACTTGCTAGACATCCCTGCAAGTCCCGCAGTGTTGCTGCATGTTTCTGGGCAGCCTCCATGACCAGTTTGCAACATGTGTTGTCAACTGTCTTGGATGGGCATCTGTTTATTTTCTGCATTAATCTTGTCCCATACTTCATTGGCACATACATGACTGTCTGCACTGTTCACCATCGTATATGCAATGGTGAGGTTAGGCTACATCCCCCACTCCTGAGTGCTACCTTTTGGACACAGGACCCATTCCATGGTTTGTGAGATGTGTGCAAGCCATGGCTGCATCTGTTGCAGATGAGTGGGCAGATGTCATGGACATACTTCTTGGACAGCAGACCATTACTTGGTGTGATATTGAGGCCCTGTACTTGATGGAAGGTGTGTACTCAAGAAGAGTGAATGCCGTCAGTACCTCAAAAGCTGCTTCCACAATATGTTATTTGGAGTGTGTGCACACATATGCTTTCAGTGTTTGTTAAAGTATGTATTCCCCATATTTGCTGTCCTAGCATAAGATTCCATATTACACATTCTTTGCTCATGTTAGGATCACACTACAGGTTGTAAATGATGTGGGATGTGGTATTGTGATATGCCATTGTGTAGACCTGTAACAGTTGCCATTGCAATAGTGGTGTATACACTGTTGTAGCCATTGTATAAGGGTAATGTTTCAGACATGTCGCTACTTGAGGCCATTTGTCCCACCATTATGTTCATCTCTGTCCACACATCTTGCACTGACAGGTTGTTAGGTATACTGCAGGACTCTTACATACCATTCAGATATGCCACCATGCTGACCACTGTGATGCAGTGCAGTTAACAGCAACAATAAGTGAACATGTACAGCATGCATTATGGGGTAGGTGTGTTAAATGTGTGCATGGCAAATACCATGGTCATAGCATGGCTGGTGTATTGGCAAACCTGAACAAAACAACTCCATACTCACCAGCTACAGGCTGCTGCCCCAGTTGTATACCAGAAGGAGCTACATAGTTGTGTGAGAGATGTAATGTCAGTAACCACACCTGTGGCATTGGTACAGGGTGGAAGCAGCATTTCAGTACATCAACAGTGCAAACACACAATACTAGAGATTGCGCACATCTGTCTTTGCAGCAACAGAGTACGTTATCTGACTTATGCATGCAGATACTTTACAGATGAAGATGGATAAGCAACAGTGGTCGACTAATGTGCCCTGGGGCCTTACCTGCAAGCTCCTCATCCATTGTGTGGGTAGCACCCACCTCCACAATGCTATCATCAGATCCTCGGCTTGGCTGCCGGTCGGGAGCCCCAAGGCTGGCGAGGAGCTTCTCAGCATGTGTCAGTGAGGGCTGGATGGCATGACCCCCAACTGTGGCTAGGTGGTCCCTCCTAACTGCAGCAGCATGCTGACGGGCATGGTGGATGAGATCAGTGTGATGATGTCACACCTGCTCATAACTGCGGTTATGCAGGCCAACATTGTTTACCCTGTGGATGAGCTCATTCCACAGGGAAGTCCTCTCCTGAAGATCATGGGCCATGAGTTCAAAGAGGGTTCTGTCATGTTGTACAAGGAAGTTTATTATTATATAATTCTCCTGGGGAGTATAGGCAGGAAGACTCTCCCCAGGACATAGTACCTGGAAGACAAAAACAGGAAAAAGGTCTGAGGACCTCATACTGTCAGGATATAATAGTTGTTCATTGACATCTGTCTCTTCCCCCCACCATATCTGCAACAATAATCTGAACACACAAATCAATGGGTATGTTTACACCAAATCTACTGTTGGGACATATGTCATATTGTTCAACATATATTGAAATGTGTAAAACAAATAATAGAGGCTGCTGCTATGCTGGTAAACGCTCGTGCAAGCAGGATAAATCAAAGTTGTAGTAAATCAAAATAGCAGGACTGAGCGAAAACAAGTGTAACACTTAAAGTTCAAAGTACTTTATTATCAATAATTAATAAGATAAGCGCTTTCGCTGTGTAGCTTCATCAGATCTTACATTCATTCTAAGATTCCACATCTTATATATACACAGGTTTTAAACAATTAACCAATCAAGTAAGTTAATTGGTATGATTATTTAAAGAAGCAGGCAAACATCAAAGACCTAGCTTAATATACAAATCTAATAAAGATAAACACCACATGTAGTGTTTTATTTTATTTTATAAGACACTATGTTAATTTATACATACATATACATGAAATCTTATATGTTAGACATTAAGCATACTTGTCTATAGAATCTTTTTTACACTATCTATTTTAAATTATAAATATATATGTACTAACTGATATACATTTTTTATATATAACTTTTTTATATATACGTATATATATACGTTTTTTTATGTATACCTTATATATGAGATTGTTTTTAAATGATTTTATCTTTATTAGATGTGGAATCTTAGAATGAATGTAAGATCTGATGAAGCTACACAGCGAAAGTGCTTATCTTATTAATTATTGATAATAAATAAATAATAATAATAATAAATACAGTCCTGCTATTTTGATTTACTATATATTGAAATGTGTTTATATTCATGTTCCATGTTGAAACACTATCATTGGTGACCTGTTGCTATCAGTGTAACCTGCATACCATTGTAATGGCCACTGTGGTTCCATATATGCATGTGCTCTGTTTGCTATGCAACTGTTCCAAATCTGGTGTTTTGGGTTAATGAGAATATCTATGCATGCTGTTATAACTAATCCTGGATTGTTTGACTAATACTAACCCACATATGTTCTAAAACTACAACACAATAGCATGTTTGGGAAGGTCATTCCCAGCAGACCCACCTCTCCACCTCATCTGGTTGTGGTACCGGGCCCCAGCACGTCTGGTACCCAGCCCAGGACCTCCTCATCTACTGGTCCTACACTAACTTCAGGTGGAACTGCCTCGGGGGATGGGGCTCATCCCGCTCATCCCCCTCCCTGGAAGCAGGCACAGACAGTATCCTGTCACCTGAAGTCAGGCCCAGAATCTGCTGCATAGGGAGCTCCACGGAGAATTGTGGGATCTGCGACACCAGCTTGAGGGCCTTATGGTGCAATTAGAAGGTCAGTCTGTCCCTTCTGCTCAGCCTCCAGCACAGCTACCTTCAGGGCCATGATGGTGCAGTGGTGACTGCCCATGGGTGGGAACCTCAGTCCCACTGTTTCAATTTGGGGGCTCATGGCCTTCTAATTTCCAAAAACCCCTCCCTGTCCAAGGTGTTTACCCCCCACATGTGTTATATACCACCCATGTATGCTGTCTTGTCTGTCTTGACTGTCTTCCGACCCAACCTACCTCCCCAAATATACCTACTATCCTTCCCCAACATCCCAATCTCACTTTGGGGCAATCTGTTCCCAAAAAAAATTTCACACCATACATAACTGTCCATTTTGCATCCACTTACAGTTGCTTAAATGTGACTTAATCACTCTGTATCCTACAGCCCTGGTTCTGGCCAAAAATAAATTATCAGCCCTTGCAAGTGTCTAACCCAGAACCCTGCACACCATAGCCACAACAATTTACCACTAAGCCATCTGAGCTGCAGATATGTATGATGTTTTCTCAAACATATCATGCAACACAGTCACTCAGCAGTAGAGAAAATGTATTTATACACACACACACACACACACACACACACACACACACACACACACACACATATATGTGTGTGTGTGTGTGTGTGTGTGTGTGTGTGTGTGTGTGTGTGTGTGTGTGTGTGTGTGTGTGTGTGTGTGTGTGTGTAGACATACATGTATATATATATATATATATATATATATATATATATGTGGAGTGCATTCAGACATCGTATCCGCACTCTGAAACTCCTTCCTCCACAGCTTAACTGTTCTGCCTTGCTATGAAACAGAGCATCACATGTGGACACAGCCTAACATTAGGTGGGATATATAGGGACAGATCATAGATATGACTATTGCAAACCTATGAAGTTTATGCATGATACATTTCACATTGCCATGACTGTTCTGAAGGTGGTGGGGTCTGAATCTCATGTGTCTATCATGACTTCACTACTTCCACCATCAGCTATTTGCCAAACTAATATAGATGTTTGGAGGAACAGAAAAAACACTATGATGGCTTAAATGTTGACATTCTATGCAGATCTGCACAGTTGATAGGTATGACCCACTACCCACAGGGCCAGATGTTATGTCCATAGCAGTTGTTCAGCAGAACATCATTACAGCAAGCCTTGATGGCACATATACATTCTTCACCCTCATCTATCCCATTATTACAGACCAAGTACTACATTCAATTACATGCTGACATGTTTCACATACTTGTTTTATTATTGTGCTCTCTTCTGTGTACCAGTTGGATGTCTTCTTTGTTTGTGTTTTTTCTTTTTTTGTAATATCTTTGTTTTTTAACATTATTTTTTCTCTCTCTCTGTCTAGCTCTCTCTCTCCACTACAGGGATTGAGGTGGTTTGAATAGGTTGCAGCATGGCTTTTGTAGGTGATGCTCATTATCAGGTGATGGCCTCTGCACAAATTAGTGTTCCCCACTTGCTAATTGCATGCAGCCAGCTGTGTAGTACTTCAAATAGCCAATGTCATAGCAACCCACTACTATAAATGACTACACCATGTGGGCGTTGTCCCTTTACCTTTCCTGTATAGAACACATCCTTCCTGTCTGTGGGCAGCAGTGTTACAGACAGCAGGTAGCAATACCTCTTACAATAGGACTGTGGACACAGGCCAACTACATGTTTGTGTAAGGTTCCAGACTTAGGGACAGTGTGTGAGTATTGCTGTTATATGCATTGAATACTGCTAATTTTACAGGGTTTGTGTGGACATGCTAGTTTTGCATGGAATGCAGTCTGTCTACATAGCTCTCAACTGTGGGCTTATCCACATGATGGCCAGAGGATTGGCTGTTATGTTTTGTCTGTCCACCACACAGGTCTTGTCTCTGACATATCAGTGCCATTCTCTCTGTCGATTGCTATCAGTATATGGCAACATCCATTTGTGTTTCTGACTTCATATTCCTGAGTAAGGGTATGTTGCAACCAATCCTGTAACACCAGCAACTTTCACAGTGTATAACAGCAATATTATGGCCCTGTTTTTCAGCCTCTGTCCTCCACCTATATACCAGGCTTTGTCCAGATGCCATGCAGTAAGAGGTTGTTAGGTAATGGCCTATCATTATTTAGTGATGGCATTACTGCTATCATTCCAGTGATGTTGTATACTCCCACACAAATTGTGAGGTAGGGTCCATATATATGAGGGCTACAGCTGGACAAAACGTGTGTGAACTCCATATACAAAATGTGTGAGACCGTGTACAGTCCGGAGGTCAGTGTATGGAGAACACTGTTATATGCCCTTTAAGACATTTTATGGGGGAGGGGTATTAAAGGTTTTCAACTTAGGCTGTTACAACATGTGAGGGATATCAGTAATAAGAAACATTAAGGTATATTGCTGTACATTTTCATACGTTTCACTATGGATGGAAACAGTGGTGGGCTAGAGCTTACTGTCTTACACACAGTTCTGTTTGTCAGTGTGATAGTGATGTTTTAATTTAGCATTGTTATGTAACAGATACATTTACAGTATGACAACTAATACTTTTCCCCTAGGGACCGAGTACAGAGTGTAATTGGAGGCTACTGAACTACATTTGTAATTAAATGTTGATTGTTTCTTATCTTCAAGGCACGTGTGTTTTTTTACTGTTGTACTACTTGAAGGCTTTAGCCTAGTCAGCAAAGTATGTTATGTTTTGCAGATTAGTGCATCATATGTTTTGTTTGAGAGTTGAATTAATCAGTTATTATGTATTTGAACCACCTAACTGCTATAAGAAATGGCATAAACAACTGAAAT